>NW_019103999.1:9610-194124 GCF_001856785.1 Myzus persicae
ATATTATATTCATGTTTATTAAATTCGAGTTTAAAATTGATTACTATTTTTATTGTTTTTTTTTAAATAAATAATTTATAATAATTTATTGTATATTACTAAACCACTGCTGTGTAAAAAATTGATCAGCCCCCCCCGAAAAAAAATCCTGGCTACGCCACTGAACAGAGTGATTCTAAAAAACAGACGTTAAACTTAAATGGGTAATGTAAACGTTTGTAACTTTCATGTATTTGTAAATGTACACATATTAAATATTCGCTATCCAGTAATCTAAGTTCATAGAGTCATAAAGCGTTGACTTTGCGAACTATGCAAAAATTCAAACGCACAGTTGGACTTCGGTTTTAAAAGAAATAAACAATATTATGGATTGTTATCAGTTTTTGATATTTTAACACTGCCACCTAGCGGTATATAGCATAATTACTTGACTACCCATTGGGGTCAATGATCGCTAATTTGGCATCAGTCCGACAATACAGAATGAATACGGAACGCCTCCTCTACATTACTCTATGGTTGAGACCAACACATTTATTAACTGTGTGCGACGAAGTTCAAAATCCACTCCGCCCAACTGCGGTAAACATTGCTTAGACGATCATCTACTATGTTATTGTTTGCAGTATACAGTATACTCATGATGACCAGGTAACCGTTAACCTCTCCGTTGGTTGGAGTTAAGAGGATTCCATCAGGTGATTTTCTGTATTTAACTAACACACAGGGTTTCAGACGTGTTATTTGCCAAACTTACCGATTGATTTAACGAAGCGATAAAAAAATCTAAAAACCGATTTGAATCCTTCATAGAGTCTACCAGAGATCGAATTTCCCTCATTTTTGTACTTTTTTTTATTTAAATTTCTCCGACAATTGAAATACGACAACCTATTAATTGCTTTTATTTTAATATAACTTTTTTAAGAATTTGGAGGATAATATAAAAAATGGGGGAAAGTCGATCTCAAGTCAAGTAGACTTGGCGACATATTCAAATCTGTTTTCAGAATATCATTTTACTATATCAATGAGATTGGTAAATAGCACGTCTAAAATGTAAAATGAGGGTGTGTAAGACAAAGACGAAAAGATCACCAGGTGGAATCCTCTTAAGCCGATTTCACAGTGTACCGTGTAATGCCGTGAAATATTTCCGTGCTCTGATTGGTCAAACCAGGTGAAGTGGGGATTATACCATAAATGTTAAATAATTTCCACTTCGAATGCCATGATGTTTACACGTATACCGCAAAGTTGAACTCGTCAAATTTCGGACGTGTGCTCACTAATTACTAACTACTAATTTTAGTAATATTTACTTATAGAGCCATAAAGGTATCAATTTTTGAAAAATATACGAGACACGTGGTGTGAACACGGCTTCATGAAACTAGTTTTGATTGTTATGGCCGTTTTTCTCGTCAGCCAATGCATAATATGTCTAGTGTAAGGGTGTAAAGAAATTCAAACAGTGAATTTTGATCCATCTAACTAATCGTTTTCACCCATCACCGTCTGATTATTAACTTCATGTTATTATTATGTGTCGAAAAGAGTATTGGTCACCTCCGAAATGTGTGTCACCCGTTTTTCGAGCATTCCGCGCTGGAATGACCATCGAGGTAAGGATCAGGGTTATCGGTTTAAATTAGGTATATATTATTATTCCCAGGTTTGTTGTAAGGATAACAAATTTCACGACTGTTGTACTGCAGGGTAAGTTTGTAAAATCAAAGAAAAACATTTGTAAAATAATCGTGGAACTAGTCGGATGCCGATTTTTAGTAAAACATTATATGATTTATACCTGTTTACTTACTTACTATTCTACTTGTATCCTATATTCGATATTTTATATTTGTTCTATGAAGTTAATCTAATTTTCCTGTTAACTAGTTTGTTGTAGCAGTAATAGTATATCAATAAAAGTCATCATTTATAGTATATTATTGGATACATTTTGAGAATTATATTTTCGTACCTACATTATTGACGGTTCGTTTATAAATTGGTGACACATAACAGGTATACGCACATTCCGATGTAATATAACTGTAATGAGCAAACGTGCCTCGAGCCATCGGGTCCTTATCAGTACCCTGATAAACATCAAAGGATGTTTAAGTGTGATTATATTGCAATCGTATGCCCGTCACTTATATCGCCCTCCAGCACATCAAGGTAAGAACCAGGACGATCGTTGATAACCTATATATTATTATTCACAGGTCCGTCATAAGAATAAACTACACTTCTGCGACATTTTTTTTTTTTTTATAAATAGGCAAAAATGTATCGAATTTTAATATTGAAATATTGAGTACTGAGGGGTAGATTTAGAAAATCAGAGAAAAACATCTGTAAGACAATCAAGTAACTCACTGCGTTGTCAATTTTCAGTAAATTTCTATATTAACCCTATACAGTACAATATTATTAAATGTCGAGTACATACATTGTGATTTTTTAAGCATGCTAGCCCCCCATATTCCCCTTTAATAAAGCATTTATTCAAATTCTGATTTTTAGAATTTTTAAGTAGATCTAATGATTTTCAAATTCTTGATATTTTTTGTACTTCTTTCGGCATTATTCTATGGTGATACAAACTTCTATTTTTCAAATGAGAAAAACTTTTTTTTTACTGAAAATTATTTGGTGGATGATTTTTTTGAAAATATTGATGTATCTAAAATCTAAACTGAAATTCTAATTTGTAGTTTCTGAGTTATTATAATATTCATACTAAAAATAATAATCCTTAACAAAAGCTTTATAAAAATAAAAATAATGTTAGATGTAGTATTTATTATACTCCGATCATTTTTACGAATTATTTATACTAATAAATCAATAGTAATTGCTAACTTTTTAAATCGTCTAAGCCCCCTATATACTTGTACCATTATCATAGACAATCGTTCTTAAGATACAAAGTTACATAACTCAAAAACTGATCAAACATATTTTTTGATTTAGATACATGAAAATTCTCAATAAAAATATCTGCTTGATAATTAAAAATGAAAAAGGGAGGTTTCTATTTGAAAAACTAAAGTTTGTATTGTCACAGGATCACCCTTCAGTGGTAAAACCATTTTTAATGATTCAAAGGAGATGGTCTTGAAGTGCATTTAAAAATTCCAAAAATCTGTATTTTAATATACGCATAGCTTAAACATAAAAAGAGGACGAGAATTCTTAAAAATTCACCCTGTATATTTATAACTCGGTGACACGTAATGTATGCACATTTCGATGTAACACAGCTGTAGCTTGGTAATGCGCAAGCGTGCCTTTATATTACTGGAGCCATCCGATCGTTATCGGTATTCTGACGAACATCAAAGGATGTTTAAATGTGATCGTTTCGCAAGTGTATGTCCGTCTCACGGCTCTAGTGCACCTCGAATTGTTCCCCACATTATTGTACAATACAAATAACATCAAATAAATTATTATTAATTATATACATTTTGACCATTTAAGCATTTTGAATCATATTAAATTCCCCATCACTTTATGATTGTCCTGTGTAGTTGCAACAATTAGTTTTATTGGGATGTTGTGTATTTATTAAATGTAATTTCGTTTTTTGCTTTTTACAATTTTTTGCTCTTTTATTGGCACTATATAAATCTTATTAATTTCTTTAAAAGCTTTATTTAACATCACCTTTTTCTCAAAATTGTTTTCAAACTCTCTCTGTTTATAGCACAATAAGCTTAGCTTTTTATAGAGAAAATAGAAAACAGAATAATTGTATTATATTATATAATAGTATATTTTAATTCATTTTCAAGTTCAAATTGATTATAATCTTTAAATGATTTATATGCCTGTTATGTTATTGACTATCTATATACTTCTTGTAACTGGTTACCTATACATAAAATATATAATATTATATTATAAGTATATAGTTGACAATGACTATCGGTCAATTAAAAAAAAAAAAATGGGGCAAATTAATTATGATCTGACTAAACCAAACTTATTCTGTCGAATCAAATATTTCCATTTATACTCTAGGCCTGTCGATAATATCCAATGGCGGTTCGAAATGCTGTAACTTTTGGTATTTATCAAATATATTATAATATTATTCAGTATAAACCTGGTCTCCAGAAATGATTCAAATAGGTTGCTGGTTTCTTTTTAATTGACCCTAATGAGTCATAACGTCTTTTTCGTCCAAAAGTAATATACATAACAATATTTTCTGCACTTAAATTCACTAAGAATACCATAGACTTGTGTAACCGTTCATATATTATATTATCTTCTACTATTATATGCTATGCTATAGAATACTAATGGTTTACACAAAAAACTCGGTGATCACTACAAAAGTCCAAATTTATGGTTAAATCGAATTTAATAAAAAAAATAAAAAAATATATTAATAATAAATTCCGTCAAAATTCCTTGTAAGTATTAAATATCAGTGGAATTTCCAAGCCGTAGTTGAATGACTATAACACTATCATCAAAATTAAATTTTAAAATAAGCTTTACTTTAGACTTTTAGAGTGTTCAACAAGAAATATTTCTCAATGCTATTAAATTAAAAACATTTTGGAACACAATTTACTTAGTTACAGATTGTCTTGTTCAATAATATGTTCAATGTTACAATATTGTATGAAGACAAAGAAATATCAATAATTATTTCCATGTGTTTTAAAATTAGTTTTAATCATACGATTAAAACTTCACTACTATTCAAAAACAAATTTACTTATATTTTATCAATTCAAATTTTTACATTCAAATTTTCATATATTTATCATATTGAATAGATATTTTTGAAGACAATTTAATGAATAAAATAAAAAATGTATTTTTATTCGGCAAAATATACCCATTGTATTTATTTACAGCTGTATATTTTCATACCAAATCGATATCTCTTAAGTTTTTCTTCATATTTTTTAAAATAGTATGAAAAATATTATTATATTAATCGTTTTTAAGTTATATACCTACTCATCTTAGCAAGAACAAAAAAAATTATGCATGTTGATTTATTCCATTATCCAAGACATGGAAGACCACTTATTTAGTATAAATAACTATAAGTATAACAAATAGTAAACATTATTGTCATAATATTAAATATAATATATTCTAACTCCATAATAAATTACTTACTGTTATTACTGTTAGTTTATAGGTATTTAAATCTTTAATCATAGATTTTTTCTGTTCATATATTTTATGAATTAAATTGCCCGAATTAATAATATTTATATATGAATAAATGGGTGTATCTAGAGCTCGTTGTATTTTTTTTACCCGAATATAAGTCGGTTCTTATTTTGAATGAATTCAAATTATGTATTGAAACAATTAAAGCAAATCTACAGGTGAAAACAATCAATTAAAATATTTTTTTCTTTTAAATCGAGAATTTAGCTCAATACACTATACCAGATATATACAATACTTTAAGCTAAAATAATTGTGTTCATTATTGATTAAATTCAATAGATAACACATAAATTAACCGTGGTAGTTTTCTTTTGAAGTTTTCCCATATAAGTATATAATAGGCTATTATTAAACGCACATAAGTTATAAACTCTAAACTAAAACAAGTGTCTTATTTTTATTGCAAACGCTAGCCTCGTACTTTAATACTGCACAGTGCACAGGCATTGTTTACTATATGAATTGTAAACAAAAAACAATGCGAAAATGTAATTCAAAAGTTTTTCTAAAGGTTGAGACATATAAGCAAAGTAATAATTTCATGATATTAGTTACTTCACAATCAACCATCGCCGTTTTTTTACACTTCACTTATAATTATTATTTAGTGGCATCACGAGATCTAACATTAAAAAATTAAGACTCGCCCTTAGTAACTAAATAAGATGACAAAATCTGTACGCCGAGATAAATGGTGCCTGTATTCGAGTTCTAAAAACTCAAATAAAATATTAATTAGGTAACTTGACATTAATTACACAACTTAACTTCATCTCTGCCTTCGCCTCGGTATCTTGGATTATAAGGTGCGGTTCTCGAAATAATTATTGTTTTTGTCCAATAAATTTTGAACAAAATGTGCGTTATTTCAAAAACAAAATTCACTCACCGATGAGTTTCATATTTTTTATTCGCAATAATAAACGTCTATAGGAAAAAAGAAAAATCGTCTTAATTATGTTTGGGCGTTGCTAAAATACGTGTGAGGAAAAGAGAGGAAGGACGTTCTGAAAAAATGAGAGTAATATAAAACGATTTTTGTTTTCTAATTTGGAGGACAGCCGGCGAAAAGGCGTGGCGTCAAAAAATGTGCCTACACCATAGTCAAGGGTTGCGATGGACGTAAACGAAATTGGGGCAATTCTAACGGGGACGGGTCACGCGCTAGCAGAACGACACGTTTTTTAGGTCATAACGAAATTTAATGAACACAAGAGGCCCTCAAATGTCCAATAATTATCCGACGATCTTACGCGTGCGTACGACACGGCGCGTGTGTGTGTGTGTGTGTGTGTGTGTGTGTGTGTGTGTGTGTGAGTGACTGAATTTATACGACTGATATTAAACGGGTCCTCGGGAGGGGGGTTATAATTTTTTTGTCCAAAGTGCCAAATACTTCCCCGCATCGGCCCGTGTCCTATTTTATTACACACCTTGAGCGTATGTGTGTGCGTTTATAACTTCCGACACACGGTAGGAGCATAATATTATATGGTTGAATGTTGTTGTTCAATATACTGCTGTGAACAGTCTCGTTTGATGTGGACCAGCAATCGGCGGAGTGTGCACATGCTGGTGGTGGGGGGTGTAAACTGCATGGTGAGGATCATATAGAGAATGAAATCCACTCCCTCCCCCCACGATATTGTTATTGTTGTGAATCATTTTTATCCTGGTGATATATTTTAGTCGACAAAACATAATTTCGTGACATGAATAATATAATGATAATAATATTTATTGAATCATCATCGGTTACGAAGTAGGTACAAATTATAGGTACAATATTCAATTAAAATAAATTTCAAAACAAAAACAAACAGTACTTAGGTACCTACTTTGATAGCTGTCCTGAAAAGCAAGCTTGTGAGTGGGAGCAGTTAAAAAACAGTTTAACAATATCAATTAAACATAATTTAAGATAATACCTATTAAACATATATGCAAATTACAAAATTAAATATTAAATAATTACTAAATGCCAAGTTCAGCTTAACATATAAAATAAAACTTAATTCATACAGTATTTAAATCTAAATTATTTACACACAATATTTTTAATTAATATTAAGTCTTTTTTTGTTAATAAATAAATTGCAACCATTACTTTGATAAATAAACGACACAAAAAAAAAAAAATAACTATAAATGCCTTGTTACTAACAATAACGGTTTGATTAGGTTATATTTCTAAAACTGCTGTCAGTATATAGTGTTGAAAACTTAAAAAAATGAATATTTATGTAACACTCAATAAACGGCCATATATAATAGGGATTAAAAATCGATTTCATTTTTTTTGCAATGGCATAATTAACCGATGCGTTTCAAAGTTAAAATTTTTTTGTTTTAAATTAATCCGCTACCCGCCCTTGTGAAAAACGTGAGCACGCGATTTTTTTTTTTTGTGTCTTTGTTTCTCACCTCTTTTGCGTGCTAACAACGCCCGTACGCCACGAACTCGTCGCACACGTGCTACCACCAACCCTCCCTCGCCAACTACCCCGATCCAAATCACAACCACTCTAACAATCTAACAGAATTGTGAACTCGGCGACTCATTGTAACCAACACGATAGTAATTTTTCAATGTCTTTGACTACAATCAGAGCCGGAACTTCTCTGCTTCTGTATCGTATTATTCCATGCGGTATATCGAAATAAATACGATCCGATGTCGAAGATGATAATAATTATTAAAAAGGAAAAACATGCGATATTGAAAAATCGTTTTTCTAGACTTTTTCCGCTATACGTCTTGATTTACTTGGTAATTAAAATCCACTAAATTGTTTTCGAGTGCTACAGCATTAATGTGGCAGACATGTTTGTACGTAAAATATTACAGTCATACAATACGTCTGTATACATACGAGTATGTTTCTGCTAACACGTCTTTTTAATATGTACATTATTTATTAGATAAGCAAGCTACTTAAAATGTGTTTGATATTTTGTACATTTTTATATTTTTTTTTTTGATAATAATGAAATATATATTTCTCAAGTTTATAACATGGCGTCCTGGGTAGGCTATTTAGCTACACGACTGTCGTGAATTCGTTATACTGCCTATCATAATATTTTTATTATGACGTTGGTTCAATGTATTTCAGTTGGTAATATAGTTACAAAACCCATGCATCCGACTCAATCGATCATTACTTGTAATGTACTTGACGTGAGGTACTTCTAAACCAGGGCTCTCTGGAGGTAGAATAAAATTTAAAAAAAGGTATATCATATCTACTATGTATATTTTTAAAATAATGTTTTATCCCATCAAACGATTAAAAATAAATAATTCAATTTTTCTTTGTTTATGAGATATTTTTTATTACCTTACAGCTTTTAGTATAACTCTCAAAAGAATAAAAGAATTTTGTTTAGATTACATATTTAAAGTTTATAGTAAAAATGCACATATTTTATACTATAGGTATATTTTGTAAATTAATAATTGAAGTTTAATTTGTTTTTAGAAATGTATTTATGCTCTGTAATATATTTATTTATTTTTATTACAAACAAAATTTAAATGGAAAAGTTATGATTTGTAACTAGCTTTATAAGTTTATACATTGAAAGTATAAATAGCAATAATGAAAATGTGCTTATAACATTGTTGATCATATTCGTCTTCTTCTCCTCTCGGCCATTAAGACCAGAACTCCAAAAACATTCTCCACTATCTTTCTATATCCATTGATAACTCTCTCCATCATCCGTTCGGTAATACTGTTTCTACATTTTTTATTATTCTGTTTCCCCATCTTAAGTGTGCAGTACCTAATCAATTATTTGTATGTAAGAGTTTTTTTTTCTCCATGCGTGTTCAACCCACATTAATCTTCTCTTTCTAATTTCTTTTATTATGTATGGTTTTTGAAACAAGTTCATTAATTCCAAATTATAGCTTTTTTTTTATATATTATATTTATACAGTATAATAGTTTTTTTATTTGATAAAATACATCAATATAAGTTATGGATGAAAAAAAAATAGTTTTAAAGTTTTTAGTATCTTTTATTATTAAAATTAATATTTTTCACTTGTGTAAAATTGAAATATTAAATAAAATAATTACAATAATATATTACTCAGATAGTTAGATCTAAGTGGTTTATATAATCCAATAAGCAAAATCAATACGTCCACCAAGTTGAAGTTATTTAAATTTTTTAATGTAATGTGAATGAAGGCTAAATTATTATTATTTTTTAAACAGATATCATCTAAACAAAATATAATTATTTTTTTTATATAATTTTATACAAATTTAAGTTATATCAAAAAATTTGAGGATTGGGATTGGGAAGATTATATTATACTGTTTGCATTATCATAATGAATTTTAAAATAAACAATTTATATTGTTATATTTAAAAGACGATTATAAGTACATTTTAGTTACCTAGTTATAAACGTATTATGGTATGTCACATTTGAGGCATGATAGGGAAGAAAAAGTATGAAGGATTGAAGTCTGTAAGATTGTAACAAACAAAATACATCTGAATCAGCAGTTGAAAATGTATTTTCATTTTACCTGACTATTGGTCAGTTATCAAAGAGTTTAATAACTTTTAAGTTTAATATATTTTTCTGACCGTATGAACATAAGCATCTATGAACATTTCAAAGTTGAATGATATGTTTGGTATACATCCAGATGATGTATTTCAATCAAGTTTTTAAATTCTACCTATTGCTAAAATATCCAATAATTCAGTGTGTCTATAAGTAAATATTTTTAACAAGTCGTTGAGTAGGTAAAGAAAAATTAACTTTGAAAATAGGAACCTAAATATGCTCACAATATTGTAAATATTTTTAGTTGTGTGAATACTTTTGTTGCTTACTATTAATATTGAGAGTAAGCAAAATTTATTTTTTAGTGCTAATTGATTACTAGTCATTTAAACATCAGCACAGCCTGCAGGCCATGAATTCTCTTACTTCTGTTCAAAACACAATAGGTATTATATTATTTAAAATACAGTTTAGAATCATTGTTATTTAGGTACACAGTATACATAGATAATAGACCAATAACATGAAATATTATTTTATGCTTTAAATTGTAACTGCGATGTAAAAAATATTTTTTTTTTTTATGATTTGTGTTAACTCGGTTTAAAATTATTTGTTTCTACAATTTAAATTTTACAATATACAAAAATCAATACACAATGAATTATTTAATAAAAAAAAACAATTTGGCTTTTTAGATTTTTAATTCAGTCTGATGGAATAGTTGAGTATTACAACAAATTTTTTAATTTAAAATGTTGCGAAATTATACCTAATTCGATAACTATACCTAAAAAAGTAAAAACATTTATCAAGAATAAAAGTAATTCTCCTAAAATACTGCACTTAAATTAAAGATTTGTTTGCATTACACGTAATCGAAATGATGACGCATCAAAAGTGATGAATATTGAGTTAAATAGACTACTTACTGGTTCAAACGTACTTTGGAGTTTAGAAAAAGTTTTGAGTACTTTTGCCATTGCAGTTTAATTCAAATGTAAAATGGTAATTTTCTTACTAATTCCAAACCTGGTCGTCAAAAATAACATAATATTATTATCGTGGAAATGGATTTTAAAATAGATTATCAAAACTACACACATTTTTTACTTTTATTTTAATTTTTAAGTACAGAGTTCTGTCAAATTGAACAGTGTACTAGTGCACAGTGCTAGCAATGCATTAACGTAAAGGTGTTTTTAGGTTATTATGTTATTGTACAGCCACTTTTTTTTATGATTTTCGCAATTTGTTAAAAGTTTATCTAACTTCTCGAAATTTGTTTCAACAACATTTTGGTTCTCTTGTGTCGTAGCCGCAATAATAAAACGTAACAACGACTTAAACTTTGAGTTATAAATTGGCAACATATTTATAAACGGTACCTACCTGCATAAGATGTGATACTTGACATTATAATAACCACACAGTGCACAATATAACTATTCAAATTTTAACGTAACAAGAAAGACGGCGAGTAGGCTCTCTTTAATAGTGCGCCGAACGTGTCATATTAAATTCATAATTTAATTGGATACAAACTTTCAGTGTAAGTATATAAAACGTCATAATGAATTGTACATACACGCGTGTGACTTCTACACATACGTATATTCGTATATACGTAGGCTTCGTTTTAATAGGGACGTAACAAAATATATTTCTTATTTTTACACCTACGTTCGTTGAACACGTGACCTAAGACACCCATTCATGCGTGTATTTTTAGATAGACGTACCTGACATGCAGCTAAGCGTACTGTAAACTGAAAATGTTATATGATCGAAGTTTATATATATATATATATATATATATATACGATTGCCGGTAATGGCGATAGACCGTCACAGGCTTGTACATTATTCGAACTCCTATTATCTGACCGAACCTACTATATTCTAATTGAGTATAATATTATACGTTTTATGATGTAAAATTAAAACTAATTTATTTGTGGGGCGAACCATGGGGTGAATAAAAATCTGAACCCGTCGTTTCAAAACCACGTGATACTGCGTTTCTGGTAATCCGGTGTTTTTCGTTAAACGTGAAAATAAACATACACGGTCTCACATGATATTACTGAGATTTATTTTCTTTGCCGTCATCTCGTTAACTCGAGATTTTGAACAGCAGTTGGTGTACGTCACTATATAAAATGTTTGGATAAGCTAAGACATACGCCAAAGGGGAAACATACACACACACACACACACACACACACACACACACACACCTCTACCCTCAATGCAATATCGTGTGTGTCATTAATCCCTTGCATCGACCAGCTTTGTGTGTGATGAGTGTATGTGTAGTGTGTAGGTATATAATATATTATATACTGTATCACAACAAACGTCAAATTAGAAATCCAAGCGAAATGGATTTATATATAAGTACATCATAATATAATGTTTTTTTTTATTTATTATTATTGATTAAAATACGTGTAAAAATGTATGCCGGAATGCTTCATACGGAATTTATGGCCGATTCTCACTTTGAACGTAAATAGTATGATAACCAGACTGTAATAACTATTATTACACCTGATAACTATAATAATCAAAACTTTCGAGCCAATGATCACGTCATTGAGGCTTTCTTCTTGAGTGAAAAAAAAAAATAATCAAAACTATTTTTAAATCACGCTGTATGATTCATAAGTTCAGATTATGAATAAAACTTATCAAATTATGAAATGTCTTAGAGATGGCCGTATTATATATTTTATACTTTAAACTTTCACAATTAAAGTTATATTTGTAATCCTGTACAAATATTAAATTATTTATATATATATAATAGTCATATTTTATTTATTGACTATTGAAATAAATAATTACTTAAAAAAGTTTCAAACCATAGTGATATGTCAATTTTTTTTTTTGCTTTTTTTGATGAATTGTGTTATTTGCTTTTAATATAAAATATATAAAATATAATTTGCTTAAAATTAGAAAATCGGTATGAATACCGTGTATTTTATGATTAATATTCATTTAATGCAATGAATCAATTTGCATACTTCAAACTTCACTATCTATTTTCCTGGTACGCTAGATAATTTATTTTTGATTGACCAGCCCCATGTATTAGAAGATATTTTAATTTTAATGTTTTGTTAGCTTAATTAGAAATGAAATGTTTAAGATATATTTTTGAAGTAATTTCTTTGTTTAGTTTTGTTCAAATTATTTGAGTGGTAATTGAACTTAATTTCTTTTGTATATGCCAGTTTAAATAAAGGGATCAAAAATTCAACCCTTTCTGTGTTTACTTGAAATTAAATTCAATGGAAAACATGTGTTGAGGGTAGTAGGATAGCATCCTTGTGTTCATTTAATGTTGAAAAAATTTCTAAAATAATTACTAAAATAATTTTTTTTTTAAAGATTTTCGATTTTTTATCTGTACATCGTAATTTAATAAAATTCTGATTTATTTGAGTAGAAATTTGATGTATTTATTTACGAATTTATTTAAATATTTTTATGATTTTTTATTGTTAGCTTATTTATATTATAATCGTATTCTACTTATCATGCTTTTAAAAAACATGCATTTAATAGAAATGATTTAAATTTATAAAAAGGAATTACGTAAACTCTAGTGATATTTTTATTTATCTTCACCAAAAACCTATATTAAATTAAACTACATTCGCAAATTCTAAACAAACTTCCAAAGTGATTTAAATTTAGAACAATCAATTTTGAAAGAGAGCAACACATAATAGTTTTAAACGAAAGTTTCCAAAAACACTTAATGCATACAACCATAATACACATAAACTTTTGTTTTATTATGAAGACTGACTTAACTTCTCAAACACAGATTTCAATGTATACATATTAAATATAACTACACTTATAATACATGTATTTATAATCAACCAACTATCGACTACTTGGATTACACATTTGAATATATATAACTAAGATAACAAATCATTGTAACACAGACTAAGGTGCATAATATAAGTACAATTGATAATTTGTTAGCATATAATTTAAAGTGTTATTTTTTATATAAAAAAAAAAATGTAGACACCGTTTATAAAATTACTTGTAGGTTATCATTTTATGCGAGTAAGTCTCGTTCAACAGTTTTGTTTTTTTTTTTGTATACATCATTGGATTTTGAATTCATAATCTACGACTGAAGTCTACATGTCAATAGGTATCAATAATATTATGTAAACGAATATCCTCATAATATATTAAGCTATAATAGAAAAATGATAAAGAATTATTTGCACATCAACATGAGGCTCTTAGCCTATACCTTTCGTATTAAACCGCATACAAGTGCCTGGGCACATGGTATTTAAGACTTATGGTAAACTAGAGACTCGAATCGCCCCTCGAGAATGACTCACTTGAGAAAACTAAATTGCGAAAATGCAATTAGGATTAAAAAAAAATGTAGCTCTTTACTATCAACAATTTTACCTAATACTGTAATACCTACTGCGGTATTAAACGTAGTTGGTTAGGGTCGAAAATATCTCCAGACAGACAGCGACGGCGAGAGACCGCCAATCGAATGACGGACGCAAATATCGGTATATTAAATATCACGACAAGGAAGGTAGGTATGTATAGAACATTATACACTGTAGTGATGGTAAATATAACGTGATACTCACGGGGGGGGGGGGCTGCGATGCGTCTCGGCTCTTGACTACCCTTATCTGGTGGAAAACGGGAAGTGCAACTTGCGGACGACGCGAATCGGATGTGCGCCGTGGTTACGAGCGATTACGGTGCGCTTTTCGCGAACATTTTCCGTGCCGCGGTGTGTGGGGACAACTGAAAAGCCGCGCGGCACACGATACTCGGTCGGCGTACCACGACGACGCTTTCGCGCCCCCCGCGGCATCGAGGGCGCATGCGCAGTATTCGCCTCAAACGTCGCCGACCCTCCGCGGTTTTACCATTCGGACTTTGAAAACCCGCAGGTAGGCGTAAAAAGTGAATAGTAACCAAAAAACCGAAAGTTTTTTTATATATATATATATACATTAAAGCATCTGGCGCGGCTGCAAATTCGATGGCATTGAAAAAAAACGAGTTTAAAAGAGTTATTAAACTGCGCGACCAAAACGCGTTTAAACAAATATGTGTATATACATTAAAATAATTAAGTCCCGCGAATGCGCGTTATGGCGATTGTACTTGCGGGACTTACAACATGGATAATACGTGCCATCGTCGTGAAAATATGTACAGCTTAATACCCGTTTGTAAAGTTATTGTATAGGTATTTATGAAATCGACTTTGTATACGTTGCGAATGCCGATTATTAAATACGTCTAAATAACATCGTTGATATTGTTCTCGAGAGGGATTGTACATTTTAAAATGCTCATAACTCGCTGTAAAATATGAAATAAAACCTATGGCCAGATATATTATTCTTGCTTCTAGATTTGGTAATAGGCCTCCACCAATTCACTTCAAAATCAGACATAACAAAGTTAAATAGATGAATCATTCAGTATGTACTATTCGTTGTTATGCATTCGTAAGACGGAGATAACGTATTCAGGTAAAGCGTCCTCTTAATACAATTTCATCAAATCTACCTAGTATTATTGTCAGCTATGTACAAAAAATAAATTGACTTAAGATTTTTAATAAATTAAATTTTTTTTTGATGCATCGATATTTTTCGTATACAATTCAGTATAATATTATAATATAATAACATGGTGTACCACGAGTACAATTTTTAGTGCATTACACCGCCGATGAATTGGGGGCTGGGCCCTTATGGAAAAAATAATTTTTAATAAAGTTATACCATTCATAATCGTCGTGAAAACTTATCCAGTTATCATTGAACAATTACTGTTGTGTCTCGCATCACTATACATATAATACTTCCAGACTGCTTCTGGAAGTCTGGACTCAGTATTTGGTTTCTCAACTATGACTGGTGGTCTTCGGGGTTATTTCCCTCTCAAAACGATTTATTTTTTAGTGCAAAAAAAAACCAGGATGTGACGTTATGGCGCCATCGTAAGTACTGTATATTTGCACTGTTCGCTTTACAATCGATAGATATAAGGCTAAATAAAACTTTTAAATTCTTTCAATTCCCCATGAGTAGTTTTAGTAGAAAAATACATACTAATAGAAATCTTAGCTTTCTCATTCCATACATAGTTTAAAAGTAAAAAAGTGTAGGTACTTAATATTTTAGTAAGAAACTACAGTGGTTAAAGCTATGCACATAAGAAATTATACATTTAAAATAACATAATTAAAACAAAAAAATTCGTTGACCAATTAAACTATTTTATTGGTTACTTGAAGTACTTGAATGATTCCATCTTCTTGAAAAATAAATAATTATTTTAAATATTAAAGATAAAATAACATCATGGGTCTCTAAAGTAGCAAACTGTGTAGGAAAATATCAGAAAATATTTTTGTAAAAACTACAGTTATAGAATTTCCAGTTTAGGTATAATGATTTTTAATCAGTCACAATTCTCTAATGTAATTTAATAATGTGAAATTCAAAGTCTGGAATATAACTTATGAATGTACTTGGTACCTATAATGTAGGTACACGCACCTTACCAAAAACATGATATTATGATGTTGTGCATGGCTTATACATGCCCTTTGTCAAGTGTTTATTGTTACCCAAGGAGGTGTGTAAGGAATAGTACCCTGTTTATTGTTAACGTAAATTACATTATTAAATCCGACGTTTCATAGCAAACCTTATAATATATGACACTACAGTCAAGGTTCAAATATTTACTTGAGATTGAAATTTACATCTATTCATAAATCGCAATTTCAAAAATAATAACGATAATAATATTATCTAGTGAAACAAATTATTATGCTTATTATTCTATTATATTCTAATAACATGTATACTGTATGTGTAGGTACTACACATATAAAGGCGTGTTTAGAGCGGAGCGATGGGGACAATTTTACGGTCCGTAAATCTGTTATGCATAAGGATTTGCAAATTTGTTGACTAATATTTTTGTATATTTTAGTAATAAATTATGTTGTGAATTATAAATTATCTAAATTAAATTTATTTTTACTATAATAACATTACTTCCCCCGTGGTAAAGTTGTTTTTGATTTAAATAACTAATGTACCTCCTTAAAATTATAGTACTATGCATTGAATGTCATTAATTGTTTACACCAATTACACTATATAACGAACAGAAGACGATTTATCTTGCTTACGATTTACTGTCATAGTTCAACAGACATAACAGTTATTTAAAGGGATAGGTTCTTGAACTTAGTTCAAGAAAAACAATTTAACTCAAAGTGAGTTCGGATTCAAGTTTGTGAATCTGTGCCTGAGGTGTGAAATTTCTTAATGCAGCACTGTACGTAACCCTAGTGACGAGCAATAGCAAGACGTGTAAATATATTCAAAAAGCACATAAAACAATTATCAAGGATCAATACTGGGGGCAAAAATTGATAAGTTCGTTAAATAATTCCATATAGGAACAAAGTAAATATATTCATACATTATTTCCAGGTAACGAATATTAAATATTCATCAAACAATAATTCTTAAGAATTGTGCGATTACCTTTAAGTAATTTGTTCAGAAATATTGTTGTCTGTCTAATCAATGTAGGTACTAAAACCTATTAAAATAGAATCGCTAAAAACCAAATAAAAGTACATTATAAAATAGTGGTGTTGTGTGTCACTACAAATTAAAACACATAATATAACGGTTTGAAAAAGAAGCAAAATTTAGGTCAAGAATATTTTCTGCGTATAAATTCTGAATTCTAAATATGTACTTCATTATTTATTATTTATAGTCGTTACCATTCAATGCCATTAAATTCAACTATCCGAACGGTTCAAATCTATACTTAGTCTACACTTAGAGCTTATAACTTTTGATCCCCAGTACGTCACCATCAATATTCAATAACCCTCATAAAGATTTTAAAGAAAAAACTTCAAAATCAACTACCTTCCGTTGTAAGCACATATATGAAACATTTCAATCAAAACTCCCATCTGAACCGAATACTCATGAGCGACTCATTTATTTCCTATCGGGTACCTATATACTATTGCTGATAATCCTGCTTGCAGACCACATTCAAATTGAACCACCATTAAACTAGGTACTTAAAACATTTATTTAAAACTCGGGTCGATAATATTATGTGATCATGAAATATGAGATGTCTCTCCATCCTCATACGTTTTGACGGTCTCCGTATCCACTACCTTGCACACAGTCTAATGTACACCAAACTATATGCAGTAGCAGTAGGTACCTGTAAAATATAAAATTGTATACCTATGCTTTATGTTTGATGAATCTGCACATTGGTATTTATTATTATTGTATATACACTAGGTATGTGCATACTTGTTACACGTGTAGAATAATTACTGTTCTTTATCTAACTTGACCTCGTATTAAGTAATAATCAGTTAAAATATTAAATTTAATTATATTAATAGTTTGTATAAAGTGTGTGGTATGTATAAATAAATATAGCTAAAGACTAACAATATCCGATTGTTTACTGAATAAATATGTTGATTTGTGAGATTAGTATATTTTAATTTTTTATTAAATATTATCGTCTTGACTAATATTTAGGTATAATCTATTTATGAATTATTTCATATAATTCGCTAAGTAACTTATGCTTATTCATAAGATGATTATCATATCAGTGCTTCATAGTGTCAAAAATTCGATGACATAAATGCTAATAAGAACGTGATGCCTAGTTATTTCTTAGTCTTTCGGGGCTCAGTCATAATCACAAAATGATTCCTTACTGTTAATTTCAGAAGGCAAAAGTGAATAAACTGTATTAAAATAATTAAGCTACATTTTCCCCCAAATATGTGTGTGGATAAAATATTATTTCATCAAATAAGTTTAATAAAATGAATTCGGCAATAAGAGCTGTAAAAATTAAACTGTCAACAAAAAAATTTCAATTATATTTATGTAATAAATACAATTTTGCTGTATAAATTACTCAGTTAACCGTTATATTAATACAATAATGGTATAAAATTTAGGTTAAATAAGTGAAACAACTGAAATATTTTGTATTTGAATACTATTTAAATATGATGTTATATTAGATACCCATACAATTATATATGTAATTTGTATGATTACTGCTTAAGGCATACAAATGTACTTAAATTAAGAAATAAATTCTATAAAAAAACTGCAGCCAATGCAAAATGCTTAGTCTCAATATAAAAAAAAAAATGTAATAAAAAACCGTTAATATAATATTTACAAGCAAAATAATAATCGAAAATACAATAATTACTCATTGTAAACTATGTTTTATAATTAAAATACTTAAATACAAGAAAACAGTACGGGTTGTATCAATATTGAATGTAAATATTTGTGTTAAATACCTTGTATAGTTACATAGTTTGTACAGTATAAAAGTTTTTTTTGGTATAAACTTTTTACGAAGGAATTATAACTATTACTTTCCCCTAACCTTAAACGGCAGCAATGTAATGACAGCTACTCATCGTCTCAAATAACTTGTTCAAACAACAACAACAAAAATTGCTTTAAGGCTAATTATTTATTTGAATATGTCTTAACAAAGTGCACATGTTTGTCACTTGGCCTGTGGAAATCTTCGAAATGTAGTTCTTTAATAATAAATTATTTTGCCGACAAAATTTAAATACACGTATGTATGTGCTATTTAAAAACTAAAAATATTTACTCAAAGGCATTAACTTGTACCTCAAATTAAAATGGAATAATTAGCGTGTCATTAATATAATTGCACTGTAGTATATTTTTATATTACTATGTACATTATTCATAAAAGTTATAATTTTAAACGTAAATCAATCGACGACCAATAGACAGTTAAAACTGTTGTACTGTTTTACTTGATCGATTTTTCCACAGTAAATTTCTTTCGAGTAAAACCATTTCAACAGTAGAATGGCAATAAGGAAATAAAAATTAATTCATGACGATATATATAATATATATTGATTTCATAATGACGTAGAGGGGAACCTGTTTTCCGTCCATTATAACACCACAGCTGATGTCTACAAACTCTGAGTAAAAATTATCAATAAAATATTTTTTTTTTTTTAACTGTGATGGCTTCTCTTTAAACTATAAGGAGGCGTGTGTTTCAAAAATCAGATCTTTCTTGTTCAAATACTTTAACAGAAAAAGATTTTCCAACATTTTAAAAACTATGATTTACAGTACGAAAACGGTAATAAAAAGCTACTATATAGTTGACTTTCGTGTGGGTAGCTAAAGTAGTATACACTAAATACATCCAGACATCAACATACACATCAGACACACTCTTGAGTATTTTCAATAAGATTCTCGAAAAGTATTTATATGGTTTTCGACTTAGGTTTATACGTATTTACCTCCCAATGGCTCACATCAGTAACATTGTACACGTATTTCAAGTTCTACGCCCCGTTGCAGTGCTCACAGCATGACAGTTAAAATGGAGAATTCAAAGCACATTGACTTCACATATATATAAATTAGGTACCTACCACAGGTATACTAAATTAGAATTTTGAACTGTATTCAATTGACATCGAGATGGATCAATAATAATATGACACACTGATATTCTAGTGTTTTTCATCAATTTTGATTGTCAAGGATTTTTTGTGTATCACGTTTCTAACGACGCTGTTGAACTTTTTACGATTTTTTTCCCAAAGTTTTTCCAAATTCTCTTTCTAGTGTCCCCGAGGTGCTCTTTTTTCCATTTTGTGTCCGGCACCGGGAGAGAAGGCCACATATTGTATTTATATATTTTTCAATGCATTTTAATAATCCCCCTCTTTTTTACAGGGTCGTCGCAAAATACCTTTTACGCAAGTCACAGTGTCACATTTTTCCCATTTTTGACCTGGAAAGTGTGCTCTTCACATATTGTATTTTGTTTTTCAAATTTTAAGACCAAACTTTGACTAATTCATACTTTTTTCCGCAAAGTCGTTCCAAGTGCATTCATCACCCTCCACATCCAATCAATAACATTTCAAGCTCTATTTCCCATTTTTTCCAGTGTAGGGGGGGCACATAATCGTGTTTTTAATGTATTGGTTTTTCAATGAGGCATTTCAAGATTTTAATTTTTTTCACAAGCGAAGCCGGGTTACTATCAGTTATTTGTAATACAATGCCACAAATTACTGAGTAAATTATATTAATAAAATGTAATCACTTCAATTATAATATTCAGTATAAGAGAATACTGTTTAAAAATAAAACACAAATACTATAAGAGCGTTAGAGCTAAGTACTAACTGCGTAATATTCCGATGTCTAAGCTGGAATATTATTCGATAATAATTTAAAGTTTATTCATAAAGTTGTATTATAATTAGGTTTTTTTTGTATAAAAACTTATAATTGATAAATTATACTTACTAAAATATAAAATGAATTGTTCATAAAAATTCTACAATCAGTATTATGAAATATTAAGATAATTAAAATTTTGTTGTAAAACTCGTAAAAGTAAATATATATTATTGTTTCTGAGAAGTAAAAAATAATAATTGATAAATATAGACAAATTATAATAATATGTACAATATTGAATTTTACCAAACCATTATATTATTTCCAATATATATAAATCAAAAAATTATATTTTAATAAAACATTGTTTACAATAATTCAGAGTAATATATGTTCACCACGAATATAACTATAATTACAACTTCTCATTTTACTTCGATAAATTAAAAATAAATCTATACAAATACGGATAATTTACATGCTGTATTTGTAATATTTGATATATCAGCCCTTTACATTTTAATATTCCTAATATTCCTAAAGTAAGGTAAGGATTTTAATTTAACTATAATTTAATAAGTATGTAACGCTGACATTTTGAAAATTTAATAACGTGATTTATTTGTTAGTAAACAAACTCCCCTCGAAAAGTTTTTCAAATACAGATGCTTAATACCTAAATCTAGATAAAAATATTGAATTTTTATTAAAATTAAAAACAGGCAAGTTTTAAGCACTGCAAAATATGTTGTACACTTAAAAAATATAATAATCGAAGTATAGTCATAAATACATTGCATTTCCACAACAATTTAACTGAGCAATCCTGTTAGAACTATAGAAGCCCATATTTTCAAGTTCTTCAAAAAAATTATACATTCTTAAATTCCTTTTTAATAAATGTATTAATAGGGGCCACACCGCTATAATACGTTTGTTCTTTGATAATACTATAGAAAGGAATATGATAATGACAACAAAACGACAAGTTAGCGATTATTCATACTACGAGAGATAATTAATGTTTTATAGAAAAAGGAAGGTAAAAATGTTTTACAGAAACGAGAACAAAACAATTTCTCTAAACAAAACCAATTATTTTTCGTAGCAAAGTGTTCACAAAGTACCTATAGGAATTAAAAACAATATATTACGCTAGTAGTGAGTTTATTGCCATTCCTTATGTTTTTAATACATTTGTAATTTAACACAGTATATCATGTATTCAGATTAATACTAGGTACTGTTCTATATCTGTTAATTTATTTTCACAGAATAAATTTCAATATTAATATTTTTTTTAAAGCCTTCGTAGATTTTGCAGTTTGTTCAATATGCAACTTAATTTGGGTGAACATTCGTGAGTATGATGATATACTGACAACACGATTCACGATAATAAGTACATATTTTTGTTTAGCAACAATTAATTCAAAATTCAACAGTTTTAATTTATAAACCGGGTTATATAAAAATATTATATAAATATTTAACTTATTTTAGACGAATTGCTAAAAAAAATGCCAAATTTACAATTTCATTTTTATAAGTATGTATTACTTTTCAGTTTTTCTTGGGTGTGGTGCATTTTTCATTTGTTGGATTCTTTTGATTTCCATGCTTATCTAAATTAGCTTTTGATACATCTCCCTGGTAAGCATTTTGAGGTTCTGGTTCAGCTGTCTTGTGGCAAGAATTGCATTGATTAGTACAGTTCTTCGTTTTTTCACTCTTGTCCATTCTGAAACAGATGTCTTTTTTGATCAATTATTTAAGATAATTTTTATAATAACATATATTGAACGGTTTTATCAATGTATGCAATGTATTATCATTAACTACAAATTTATTATAACTGTAAATATACTGTTTAAAATGAATACCATTCGCTTATTTATTTATATATATAAACGGACTGACTTAAAAGCTTAAAAACTATTTTAAATATACGTTGAATAATATAATATGAATTAAAATGTAAAAAGCACAATAATAAAATATTAATTTATGAAAGAATACTTCTAATATTGTATTCATAAAAAGAATCTTTAGAGTGAAAATTGAATAAGTCAACCTCAACCTCATCATTTAATCTCATTCCAGGCTCTATATAACAGGTAATGAAAATCATATTAATTGGTTTTTTCAAATGAGATATAAAAGTATTTTAAATCGAGTTCGACATTAAGGGACTTAGCAGCTTAGTAATTCTTGACAGTTTATAATAATATAGTCATCTTATAATATATGATCATTTCAAATCATTAATATTTCTCCTGACAGTTAGACCGCTCATATTTAATATATCTAACAACGGCTGACATTGTGAATGAGGTTGACGTGGAATACACATTTGTAGGATATAAAGCAAAGTAAACGATTTTAGGTACCTCCGAGGTCTTGTACATGAATGAAAGGTGACCAGAGTATTGGGTTGTATTCCGGGGGAAAAAGCTCTAGTGAAAAATACAATATTTCTAAGACATCGGAGCTTATAAAACTTTTACAGGTTTAATAAATCAAAAAGTAGATTATGATTTTTCAGAAATGTTTATATGATGTTTGTTTGAAAGAGAGAGTGTCAAACGTAACACATGAATCACGATTTTCAAATCACACACCGAATTACAATATATATTATCTGAGTTAAATTCATAGAGAATCGGAGAACGGGACCCGAAAAATGTCATCATTTTGAACCTGTCTATATTAAAGACAAATTATTTAGATTAAACCGAAAACACAATATATTCGAAGGAATTAAAATAGTTTGGTAACAAGACTGATCCCGAAGATTAGATCACTAAAATCAGTGATCGAAATAATTTGATATCTACGGTAAAAACCACAATATTTACAAGAGTTTGAAAAATGTAAATTATTTATGAATAAAATAATAACAACGTAGTTAAAATGAATGTTTAACACGTAACAACGCCAGATTCGAAAAGATTTTCAGACATTTCAGATTTGAAATTGTTAACATTAACAATGATTTGCTTTCCGTCTGCAATATAAGAAATCAACCATGAAAAAAGGACCACGGATTCTAATGGAATGAAGTTTACTCAACACTTACGCAGATTGTATTTCGTGTATATTACTGTAAGATTTTCTTATCGGGTGTTAAATGTAACTCTTAAAACATCATATTTTTGAAAATTCTTCAATTTCAATTTTCATTTTTAACGCGATTATCATAAAATTATTTAAGAAAGAAAATGCACAAATAAATGAAGTATGTATCTATTAAAGAATGTATAACAATCGGGTACTACCTATAAACGTGTATTATGAAATTCCTATACGCATTACCTGATCGGTATTGTTTTACAGGTTGAGCTTAAAAAGATTTTTTTTTTTTTTATTTTTTTTTTTTTTTTAACCAAAAGATCTAAGAAAACACGAGTATAAAACAAAAATGATTTAATCAAAACAACACAGGACGATCAGTATACAAACAATAAAAATGATAAAAAAAACCTACAGGCGGAAGTCGAGAACACTATGGAACGCGGTTATTGCCTATTGTACGTATATACATATAACACAAGCATTGAACTGTGCAGAACTTCAAACATATTCTACACAGACGTGCAGGGTACTGTGTGCACACCACGACGAGTTGAATAATTCTGAACGATATAATATTCATTTGGTTTAAAAACTTGAAACAGTTTACATATTTTATGACGCGTCATCACCAGTACAGATTGTTCGGAATATAAAAACGCGATTAACCCGGTTTTTTAATTTGTTTTATTATTATTATTATTATTATTATTTTAAATCGCATACCATTATGTGACCAGAGGAGGACACGACGTTATGCAACCGCACACACAAAATATAGCTCAGCGTGCCACGAAAATTCACATTTAAAAACGTCGTGTTCGATCGACCTTCGGATCGGAGCTTTCGGCATGCTGAGTTACAATATTTATCGATTTAGTTCGCGCGGTGTGACTCGATCGTTTTAGACTTTCAGACACGTAGCACCAGCGTACACGGCACTCCACGGCACTCTATCGGCGAGTGGTCCGCAGTCCGTACACCGCATACAATTAATAATTTAATTTCGTACACGAATTTTCAATTATCGTATGTTTATGTATGATATTATTATTTTGCCGATGCGAAATGCCGATATTATGCGTCCGTGGCCAGGACACCGCCGCGCCCGCTTACAAAATACCTACGATCAAACGTACCTGATCCCGATTCAGATTAACTGCAATATTTTAATTACAGTAGTCGGCCAATAATAATTGCGGACTCGCGTCGATATTATAATATTGGATATATTGTGTATATACGGCCGGAGTATCAGAATAGCAAATCGGTTTTCAGCGGTACAAGAGTACATATTATTACGCCTGCGACGCGAACCGTAACACGATTTATCAAAAGAGATATATTTTCAATAGTAACGTAAATTTTAATAAAAAATACCCCAGACAGAAAACGATCTGTTGTAACCCCTGAATTATATCGGCATAATATGTAATGATTTATTTATAAGTATAGTTTAAGATTTGAATTAAAACAATGATTTTTAAGTCATTATGAAAAATTGTAATAATTTAAAGGTAGGTACTATAAATCGTACTTTGAAGATATCATTACTTGATACTCTCAACAAGTGTTATCATAGGATATGCGGTAAAATTTACCGAACACCGTCTCAAGGTTTTGAAAAATAAAATTAGGTAGCACGGTTTTAGCCAAGTTCCGTTTATGATTATTATTTATTAGGTACTTTCTGAATGTGGTGGTTTATCATAATTTGCCGAGCTAAGCGAAGCGAGATGAGTGCCCTACACCCGGTCATTGTATTCTGCCAGTTAACCACTTGAAATTTAAAACAAATTTTAACATTCTTTGGAAAAAAAAATAAAATTAAAGACCATAATAAATAGATAATCATGATTTGTATCAATAATCGTGCGTTTTTCCAATACTACCTATTCATATAAGTCTTTTGGGTTTAAGCAAGTAGTGTCCAGAAATATTAAAAGTAAAAGATAATTTTAAAGTCATAGTATCCTAAACGTTTAAATTCTATAAATATTTTAAATTAACTGTTAAACACAACATTATCCAACAAGCATTTATTTTCTTGGTCTAATTAAATATAAATAATCATGCTGTAGATATACTTACTTAAATAAATGTGTAGTAGTATGGTAAAATAACAAAATGTAGTTAATAGAACAAAATCTGTAGGATGTTTTATGACTGACCAAAAACTGTTCAATGCATTCGTATTTTATAAAAAGGAATCGTAACTTAATCAAATCATTTGTAGAGTAAACATATTATTTTCAATAATGAAAAATATTAATTGTTATCATAATTCTCTAGACGCAAATTAACTTTATTCGAGTGTACACAATGCAATTACAGCCGTACTCCACATTTATTTATTATTTTTTTAATGGTTATATTATCAATCAATTCATTTAATAAAGTACTTACATTTTTTTGCGTTAATCCCAGCCATGTATATTGTTTAATCTAAAGTACCTATGTGGATTGTTATACCTGCTAATGAAATTTAATTGACATTATAAATAGATTTATGTATTGAAGTTGTTGATTAATATTAATTAAAATATGGCTTGGACATAAACCTTTGTTTAAAATTCCAAATAGGTAGGCACCTATTATTTTCAAAAAAGTTATATCGATTGTACATCGAGCATAGCCATACACATTTTGAATACGTCTTACTCCACTTCACATCCGAAGATGATTTTACAACCATTTACACGGTAGTATAAAGAATAATAAAATAAATATCCTACCAGAGTATAGGTACAGCTAGGTGGTGTTTTTATAACGGTAAAAACTGAAGAAATTAATGGACGTTTTTCGTTATTGGAATATATTTATATCGTGCACACTGTAAAATAGGTATAGGTACTATAATATGCAATATGATGAAAACTATCACTCATCCAATCGAATGACGTCAATAAACTTAAAACAATTAGGGCCCGTATAACTGCATAAAAATATTATCAAAGAAAAAAATCATTGAGAAAAAAGCGTCTTGAAATATAAATATCAATAAAACTGGCAAATGCATATTTTCATCTTCAGTAGAAATTATACAATATTTTGGTGCTTCTTATATAATAGCGAACATACATCATATTATGCTATTATACAATAACTTAAAATTTAAATACACAATACAATAATTTGAGTATTATTTCGAATAATAATTGCATGGAACTATAATATTTTTTTACGTAATAATTAATTTTCAAATCATAGCTTTGGAAATACGAGGATGTCATTATGTCATTATGCTATGAAAGTCATTATGCAAAATCTTAATTGAAAAAAATGTAATTTCCCATACTATTTTTTTATAAAGTTTACAAACATTTTAACTTCAGCTTTAAAAATGTATTGACTTCCGTAGTTCCATATCATATTTTTTATAATAATTTGTGTCTTAAATCAAATTATAAATGTTTTGCATTAAAAGTGAGTAAAAAAATAAATCTAAATTTAAATTGAAACTTTCTCATTGCATAAATTCAGTTATTCCGATATTCGTGGAAAATTTAACTGGGTAGTGATTTCTGAAGACAAGACGTTAATTTTATAAAAATGTTTTTCTATTTATTTATATAATTGTTTCGATACACCAAGTAATTTTACAATGTTAATAAAAATGGTTAGTTACCTACTTAATATTATAGGTATATCCCGAAATGTAAAATCGTAATAGTTTATTATTTATAAATGATTTGCGTATTGAATTTATAAATCTCTTCAGTAGTTTATTAATTGAGACCTTGTTTTATTGGTGACGAATTATCACTGATAAGATAAGGTACTTTCAATGACTGCGTCCTATTCTCACACCCATTTTTCAAAAATCAAATGACTGAATTATGAGCATTTCAATGCAGTGGCTTCATTACTCACCGAATTTTTATTTTAACTAGTGTCATTGGCCATCTCGGCCGAAGTCTGATGTAAAAACAAATCATCGGAAGATACGCAAATAAACGCGATTAATTAGGAATATTAATTATTATAACATGAAATATGTTACGTTCATTTATGGTGCACCTACCATAGTATAGAGTGCCGTTTTAATGTTTAATATTATATGTGTTTAGTAAATAGAGCAAAATGTCGAGTGCTATTGTTAGTTGCCACTCCGACAAGTAATCTGTCAACGCGTTTTTTTTTTTTTGCTTATGTATTATAATAAATTGTTGATTACCTCAGGGCAAAATATGACACAACAGCGTTCGGTGTAAACAAATTCAGTATGCTTTATGTATGACGGATTTATCCTTCCGAAGATAATAGTTATATAATCCAAGATAATATAATATTTTGTTTTCTATTTAATTATCATTTTCTCAATTTTTAAAACATTTGATATTAATAATTTCAACCCTGTTCCAAAATAGATAGTAGTAATAATTTATTATTCAAAGGTTCAATTAAAATATAATATAAAAATATTTTCAACATAATTTTAAATGCCATTGCCCGATGATTGATAATCGCAAAATTATATAGAGAAACTCTTTCGAGCGGTTCTAATTTGTAAGGGTTGTATGT
The DNA here is from genome assembly GCF_001856785.1 of Myzus persicae. Lineage (NCBI taxonomy): Eukaryota > Metazoa > Arthropoda > Insecta > Hemiptera > Aphididae > Myzus > Myzus persicae. Next base: position 38,300 of record NW_019103999.1, read on the forward strand.
GTATAATAAATTACAAAAAAGGCAAAATCAAGCCCATATTCAAGGGGAAGTTTTTAGGGTTCCGGAACAACCTCTGAAATTTTTCAACGTTGAAAAACAATTTTCGAAACCGACATCAATATTTTCAAATTAATGTATGGTAGTTACAATGTCTTGTTTTGATCTTTATTATTTAACCAAATGTCAAATATTAAATTAAGCATTACTTTGTTAATTAATTTGAATTTTTTTTAGTTAACAATTCATGAGTATCCCTCATATTTGTTTCTGTACGTTTTCATAGTTGACTATTTAGTAGTTGCAATGTAATATATTTAGTAATAATATGTCTAGTAGTATCAATGTATAAGTGCCAGTGTAACACGACTTATAATTATCAACATTAATTATATTGTGTACCAACGTGGTAACAATAAATCTTATCACCGCGGTATTATAAAACAAAAAGTTCCTGCTGGAAAATGTTATAAATAAACCAAACTTTTAAAAGGCCATACATTATATAATTATATTAAATTGTCTACATAATGTAATAGAAGATAATTTGTATGGTTACATATTATACTATATTATTATGGTGTAGTTTTAAAAACAACCATTTATCAAAAACTTTACATCCGACAGTAATTATTACGTATCTCATCAATAGGCAATAACAATAAATAAAAGAATAGCATTTTATAGGCCCAATTCTAGTTTTTTTTTTTTTTAGACGCCAAATTAAGAGCACTTCAATGACATTTCAGTACATGAACTATATTTTAAGAATTTCTCTATTATGTGAGATATCATACAGTTTAATATAGTTGTAACTTAAAAGTCATCTTATTTAACATATTTTACTTATTTATTCAATGATAATTATAATACATTGATAATAGTATAAAAAAGCAAAATGATCTACTATACATCTTTGTTTTGTTTTTTTTTTTTTTGGTTCATAAGTTTTAGTTCTATCTGTTACATAAAAAAAAGAACAATAAGAACAATCGATGGTATATAATATAAGATAAAATAAATAAAAATAAAAAGGCAGATTAGACAAACTGCAGAAGCCTCCCAGCGGTGGTACTATGACGTAGTAAAGAATTTTGTTAGGTTAGCTGGTCACGACACTACTGTCTTTTGAGTCGTTTAATCGGAAACACAACATCTTTAAATGTTTTTTTTTTTAATTATTAGTTACGTTTTGTCAGTTTGACCTAAGAAATAACTGGAAAAGTAAAATGAAGCAAATTTTTAAAAATATTTAATCCACGTTAACACAAAATATCGTTTGATGTAATTTGAAGTAACAGTATTTTTTAAATTCAAGTTATTTTTTTAAATATGAGCGACGACTATTTCAGAACAACGCGCCTTTCTCCTGTAAGTATTATGAGGCTAATACAAATTTTTGATTATTTTAGTTATCAACTGTGACCAGATTTGTATGATTTTTTTTCGAGGTAATTAACGCGCCTTTGTTTGGGTGAGCTATCTTGACGTTTCCCTGTTCGATGAAAAACTGAATATACCCATAACTTAATTTATTGCATAAAAATGCGTATTTCGAGATTAATGAACATTTCGTCCAAATGAAACTTAACATCATTTATTATTTTCATATTTGAAATTATTTTCAAAAAATCATTAAGAACAAAATAAACGCAAATTGGTAGATATTCGGTGTTTGGATAACCAAAAACGTGAATTTGGTGGTATGAATTACGTACCAACCGTTTATCTAAGATGTATCATGCATCTGAATTTGTCTTGAGATCTGTGGTGGTCACGGTAAGAAACATTTTAACTCCAAAAGTATATATTTTAAAAATACATTATATTGTGTGCACAGAGTCCATATTTACTATTTTCACGTACAATAAATGTATCTGTGCGCTGAGTTAAATTAATGTACATGAATAACTTGACGAAAAAAGACAAGAATAGGTGAAAGTTCCTTCTTTAGAAACCTCCCATGACATACGGATAAAATATAACAACAGTTTTAAAGTATTAAACTATTGTATAAGTACTGTTAACTGCTGTTCGATACGATTATTTAGAAACGTTATAAATTTTTGATTATTTGTCTATTCATTTAAACTTGTATTTCTTTTATTAATACGTCTATCGTTAGTTGTTACTAGTATAAATTGAATATGCCCAAGATAAGTTCAACTTTAAGGATTTCATTAAGCCAATGGACATTTTAACAAATACAACCGTCAACCATGTATTAATTATGATGTTATTAAAAATTTATCTAATATTAACTGTTTGAACTTAAAATATATAATATATACAAATCATTAAGATTACATATTATGTTTTTCCAGCATTTTTTATTTTTATTTCTGATACATCATAATTCTTATGAATTTTCAAAAAATTAAAAAAACCCATTTTTAACATTTTTAGGAACATAAATGTCCAGTCTCAATTTATCAATACGGATTCATAGGATTTATGTATAATACTATGGTTATCAATTTACAGTGAAATAGGTAGTTTTTCTACTATCACCAGTATTAATAAGAATTTAGTAATGTATACAGCTTACAACATTCGAAATGAAATGGTGTGGTTTTATTTTGCATTGTTTTGCATGGTTTTGCATATCTTGGCCAAAAACTAGCATAACTTTGCATGTTTGTCTGTTATATCCTATAATCGGAGATAATAATGTGTACGTATTTTACATGTTTGTAAATACACTAAATTATGATATGAAGAAGAGGATTTAAATTTTAAACCAACTTGTTTCACGCGAACTGTTTGGTAGTGGAAGAATTTAAAAGTTGTGATGCTTACTTATAAGTACCATCGATTTATATTAGTGCTTGCACGGCAAACAAATTGAAATATTAAAATAATGAATAAATTAAGCAATATATACATAAAAGGATTGTTGATTTGATTTGATTTTTTTTTATAAAAATATGGAAGACAGGACAATAATAAGGAATTGGTTTATTTATTTAATATTTATTTTTACGTTTAATGTATTTAAAAATACCGTAGTCAAGGTTAAATGTAAAAAATGTTTTGAACACGTTAGTGTTGCCCAGGTTAATCCACCATACTTTTAAATAAAATTTAAATACACATTTAAATAAATTACATTTTAGCTTTCCTTAGTATAGTCTTTCAAATAGTTCTACTGTGCAAATGAAAATCGACTACTAGCCGTGATGGTTTTTGTAATTTAACTGTTGTACGATAAATACATACTTTCGTAGATTCCGAGTTGATTGTCTAACTTACCACAATTTCAAAGAACTAAACAACGACAGTTTAGAATTATAGCGCTTAAAATGATGTAGACGTATGTAAAACTAATTTTAAGACACATAAATCTTGGATAATTGTTTGAAAATATTAATCATTAAAATATTTCTTGTGACATTTGTGTAAAATAAATATTGATAAAATAATGATTACAGTTTTAATTTATTGTTGATCGAAAAATACATAAGTAAGTACAAAAGGGATAATAAGTTGTAAAAAAAAATTGTTGGTTTTTGTAAAAATGTCTGATTATTTTTTGTTTTTCTGATCAGACTGATTATCTAAATCTTGCTTTTTCTTTACCTCCTGGTAAGTGGGTGGACTATCGGGGCCATTCTTCCATATATTGGGATTGCGCATGTCCGCAAAACCATTCCTCGAAACCTGCGGATTGCGCATGTCTGCAAAACCATTCTTCCATATATTAGGATTGCGCATGTCCGCAAAACCATTTCTTGAAATATTCGGATTGCGCATGTCCGCAAAACCATTCTTCGAAATGTTGGGATCTCGCATATCCGCAAATTTATCTTGAGATGAATTTCTGCGATCCATAATACAAAACTAAAATACAGTACAAATTGTAATTATAGCAAAATCAATGCAGCCACTAAAATATAATAAAAATAATTTAGAAATATGATGGATTTAATTATTTGTAATGCCAGCAATAACCCAAATACTATTGATTTTATATGTATTATTTAAATCTATTTTATACACATTTTAAAAACAACAATTACAATTATAATACCCACAGACAATATCTGGCAAAATCACTGGTCAAACCGGGACACGCAATCAGGACAAATAAAATATAAAATCATGGCAACCAACCATTTAAAACGTCAGAAAATCATTCTAATAAATCAATAATTGAGAATCAGCCACACTAGACTTAAAAATATACATCTCAAATCAACCAACAGAATGCACTTCGCGTAGAGTGGTTCTGACGGTGAAGCATAACTTAATGACCGAATTCAGCAAAAATCTAATCTCCATTAATCTATATTTTATAATATGCATTTAACATATTATCACAAGAAAAGCTAATGCTGTCAAAACTTAAGGTTATTAATAAAAATGTAAATCTAAAACGATTATTATTATCATACCAACATACCCAATATTATCACTTTTTTCCAACAATAATTAAAAATCAATTTAAGGGTATGATTATCACATAATAAATTTAAAAAACAGCTAAAAACTGTAAACAGTGTTACCAAACTAATACAAAAAAGTATTGCAATAACTTACTTACGAAAATTACTTTACGCGACTTGTAATGTGAGACAGAAAACAGAAATGAACTGCAATTTCAACCAGAGTGGAGACGAAAACGATGTTCAATCGGACTTGGAAACATTGACGACCAACTGAGTCCCTACATTCCTATTTAATCAAAATAATTTACTCCCTCTCAATATTAAATATTTATTGACTCAAAATTATTATCATAGCTATATGTTTATACGCTACTGTTGATGAGTGGCATTCATTTGTTTTTATCTTTGTTTATGTTTGTTATTTTAATTTTGTGTACTATGAGTTGACCCAGGTATGCGATTCGTAATCGCGTGCGATTGAGTCACGCCCGTCTTTTTGGATTGAAAATAGTGCGTTGCCGCGTTGGTATGTCGAGTGCTCTATGAACTCATTAATGATCATATACCCACAAGACGTAACAACACAGTGTTTGAAAGGTGATAAATTTTACTTAGTTTTGTCGGAAACAAATACTTAACATTGTAATTTTTTTTCGAAATTATATTCAATTTAATATTTTTAAAAAGCTCTTTTAGTATACTCTTTTAGTAATGCTCGCTTATTAATACCATTTTCAGAAATATGTTTCCAACAAGAAGGGAGAAAAAATGATAACCTATCCAACAGTGTATTATACAAGCAATACATACATAGTTTAGTAATTATAAATTAACGACTATTTTTTGTTTATGTAATGATATAGAAATAATAATCCGAGTTAGTTGTCGCGGTATATGTCTACGGTATTGTATTTGTATTGTATTTAAAGTAATTTATTTTACTGTTAATATTACGATAGTTTGATTTAATAATCATAACCATGCCGCAGCGGTTGCCACTAACAAAACACGGCTCCGACAGATTTCGGCGATGGCCGCAGAGCAAACTGTTTCGTTGCTTCGACGTAAGCGGCTGTGGTTTCGGCGATTGAGTCCAGGGTGAACCCTTTCTTCTGCTGTGGCGCCGTGGCGGTGGTGACAGAACAACCTGTTCCATCGCTACAACATGTTGCGTCGGATCAAACCAGCCTGTCGCTATACAACAGGTTGTGGTGGGTCGAAAAACGATTCTGTCTCAAAAAAACTGAGGCGGAGAAGTAGACGATGCCACAACATAATGTTCATTCAGCTGCGGTAGTGGATATGTAAACTTCGACACGATCACAAGGCACTGAAACGGCGGCGGAGGTAGTGGGTCAAACCATGCCGGGCCCACATAATATGTCAGTATCAGTTCCAGACTTAAGACTTTAATAATTATTCAACCCTTATTTACTTCGATGCTTTTGACCTACTTGTTGATCAGTGACACGGGCGACGAACAAAGCACCATCAGAGTCTCAGAAGTCAGAGGTATTTCAACCACTAAAAATGAATTGTTGAACATTTTTTTCCGCGACTCTGAGAACTATGATTAGGACTATTAAGAAGTTAAAGTAGAACCCGCTGTGGCTGAACACTGCGTCTCTCGCCATCAATGTAATATTAAACAAAAAATACACCTAATAATACGTTTTATTTGTGTTTAAACATTAAAAAGTATAATTCAATGTACTATAATGCTTAAACCATAAAAATGTTAAAGAATATTGTTTAGAAATATAAGAAAGGAAAAAATGCTCCAAACAAATAATACAAATTTAAAATTTATTTATATTTTATCAAAATATAAAATGTTTATAAGTCCATTGTACGTACTCTTCATTTTTTTGGATAAAGTTCGTTGTTAGGATTCATCTGCATTGAACGGTTATCATTATCGGGCTTGTCACCGGTTCCCTGGTATGCATGTGGTCTCCCCGGACCAGTTTTAGGGTGATCTTTATTACATTGATCTGTTTTATTTCTATCTTCAGCTGTTTGGCGATCCATCTCTGAAACAGTTGAAACCCACTATTTGTAAATTGAAATAATATAGATATTATATTAGAATTATTAAATTATTTTACTGTCAATTGAAAAAGGATAAACAATTAAAATAATATTATACATAATATTTTAAAACCAATACCACGATAAAATTAAAGTAAATTTAATATAATAAGCTGAATTTGCATGTACCGCGTGAATAATATAACTGTTTGTAATATGATCGATGTAAATATCTAAATGCCTACACTATTAATAATACAATTAGTAATAGGACTTATTTTGGAAAACATTGATTAAAATTTTTTTTTTTTTTTTTTTTTTTGAAAATATATTGACATAACGCTTAACACTTTTTTACATACAAAAAAACACCGGACATGCGAGGTTTAACCATGGCGTTCAATAAGCCGCGGCGTCGAGTATATCAACTAGCACTAGTAATGACTGACTTGCTAGACATTTCAACACGGCCTTCGACTTTACTTTTAACTTTTACGACGGACCGAAATATAATATTTTAATCTACTCTGTATATATTATATAAATAATTATAATAGTGCTTGAATTGTGGGGGGGGGGGAAATGGAGTCCTCGTCAGACTTAAAAATATACCTATACGGCTATGTCTCGTGGAAAGCCAACCAACAGAATGCACTTTGTGTGAAATTGTGAAACTGACAGAGAAACATATAACAATATTATGATGAATGAACTCGGGCACAGGAGAAAATCTTATCTCCCTGAACTATCTTGTATGTGTTTGCAAAATATCTTACTGACATTATATTATCATGTTGGTCATCAACAAAGAAAAACTAAATTAAAAACAACTATATAAACTGTTATCAAACTAATAAAAAAATATTGCAATAACTTACTTATGAAAATGACTTCACGTGACTTGTAACCGCGAGACTGAAAACAGAAAACTACAATTTCAACAACAGCAGAAACGACGATAATTTATCGGACTCAGAAAACATTGACGACTAACAGGGTCTCTGCACACGTATTTATGGCAAAATAATTTACTCCCCCTTAAAATTAAATATTTGTTAACTCAAAATTATTATCATTGATATATATGTATATGTGTTATTGTCGATGTGTAGCATTCGCTTGTGTTTATTTTTATATATGTATTTTATTTTCATTTTGTGTACAGAGTACCACGAGTGTGTTCCGTAAAAATGGCATACTTTGTCACACTCCTCTTTTTGTTCAAAAAATGTTAAATAGTTCGTTCGCGCCCATTTAAAGTACTACAAAAATGATCATAGACCAATAATTATAAATTAGACACTGTTAGAAAGATGATTACTTTTACTGAGTTTATTTAATTGGAATCAGATATTTAAAATTGTAATAATTTTTCTAAATTATTTACAAATTAATATTTATACAACGCTCTTTTGTCATAGGTACCCGTGCCGCAATGTTCTCTTGTGAATATTATTTTCAGAAATCTGTTTTCTACAAAATGTAGCGAAAGTCATAACCTTTCCAACAGCGCCCACAAGCAGTATACATATAGTTTTGTATCAATTAATTAACGATTGTTATAATTAATAATGCGAGTTAATTGGGTGATATTATATTATTACAGTAGCCAATAGGTATGGTACTCATGTCAATATTGGAAGTATACGTATTGTCCAAATTAATTGTTCATTATTATTTGTAATTTGTTTCATTTATATAATATAATATTTGTATTTAAATTTTAAAAGGCGAGTGTTGGCGAGTGGGCAGTATCGTTCTGATTTACAGTTGTAGGTGTCGAGTGGGTCACTGTAATGGATGTGTAATTTAAATTCAATAGTATATCTTTTTATACTTAAAAAAAGAAACGCGGAGACGATCTTTCAGCCTATGACAACTGTATTTCGCATGATATGTTTTTTGTTATTGTCACTTGTCTTTATGTTATATAACAGAGGTATTCGAACTTTTTCACCTTTAAGTCTTCACAAAATTTTGAAGGCTCCCAAATTATAAATGACAAAAAAATCAATGTTTATATGATTGCAATTTATATTTTATAATTTATTTACCATATTACATGTGGAAAATAAATTAAAGCTATGTTTAGCGAATGATTGTTGTAGACAATTCAAACGGTGTGCCTCAATGATATTAGCAAACGTTTTTCGTAAAAATATTTACTGGTTTTCAATTATACTACCCGGCTCCCTACGACACTCCCTCGGCGCCCCTGGGAGCCGAAACGCACAGTTTGAAATGTTTGAATACCTCTGTTATATAATATAATGAACAATATTAACATTGTTGTTAATCACGTTATACGCTCGAAACGACCAAAATAATAAACACACGTCCACACGCAGCCAGTTATCATTGTTTTTCGTAAGACTGTCGGTGTACGATAAATTAATAATTACAAATACAAAAATATTTAAGAACTTTTTCCAACGAATATTCGAAAGAAATTTAATATTGCCAAAAAAACGAATTGGTAATCAAATAATACTGCCGAGTTGACAATCGGGAACGTATGGTTTTTCCGCCGAAAGACGTTCGCGACGTCCGGCGATGCGTTTATTTATATAAAAATATAATTTTTATTGAATTTACCATAATAATATTGTATGAATGGTAAAACAGTAGTTTTAAGACTTTGCCGGTTGTTTACGCTTTTTTAGACAAAAATGTTAATACACTGTCGAATGTCGATGGACACGTCTGTGTACTTATGTCTATAGTGCAGTATTTTATTTTATCAAAAGTCGTATTGCATAATTTAATGCAATATTTATTTGCCGATTTAGGTACACATTACACATAATAAATAATATCTTGTATACAACACTCCCTGTATTGGGAGAGTAGAATTAGAGAGTAGAGAGTTCAGTTTATAAGTTAGGTGTACATGTTATTATTTCTAAACATGTCAAAAAATGTACTTTAACAGAAGAAATAGAATATTAATAAAGATATTATATTAATATTTGTTCATATATTGACAAAGTCTAGATTACACAAAAAATAATGTTATTCCTTAACATTTTTCAAGTTAGATATATTAATGTCCAATTTTTCACAAAAATTTGACCTTACGATTAATCTACATTGCGAACCAAAAGTTGTAACGCTACTTGACACAATACTTAATATGTTGCTTTATATCTGGTATTATAATTATGCTTCACATTGGTCAATAGATGCTTATGTTTGTGTAACAATAATAACACATGAGTAAAAAATATTTTATCAAAGTAGTGTACATCAAGTTCATTAAAAATAACTAATAAGCTTAGTACTAAAGGACTTAGGTTTGCTCAATAAAAGTTTAATAATACTATTAAAGTTATTCAAGGTGTGTATTGTAAGCACAATCCCAAAACATTATTCCACGACTAACAATAGATTGCACCAAAGCAATGCAAATGATTCTCTTCATTTTTATATTTAAGTACCGTTTAACATACTTGAAAAAAATATAAAAATGTACGTAAATAAAATTGGAGATCAAATTATTAATACATGCGCTCATTTCAATTTATGATCTAATGTAATAATCAGATATTTATATTTTTCCACTTTTTCCAAAATATTACATTTTTCAATTTATGTTGTCCCCACAGCTAAAGTTACAATCATAAAGAAGTAACTTTAGCTTAAAGTTATGATTTAAAGGGTGCTCTTTAATTTTAAAAATCATATAACGTAGGATCGATTTCGATGGGAATATCATAATATTGCGCGATAAGCCGTTATGAAAATCCGTAAAAAAAATTATAATATGCCCGTCAATCGTCGATTACAATAGCATTATGTGTATAATGTATAGTATTATTAAATTATGCAAAGTTTTAATCGTGGTCTTATCGTAATTTAGACAACGCGGGACCGAAGTACAATATTTAAATAGACTGTAATCCTTCACGATGAGCGCAACACGGTCGTTTATTTTCTTTGTAACAATACAATAATTGAGGCACAACATTGGCGAATGATAAATAAAATATGACACAAAATTATTAGAAAGATCGCCGTGGGAATAATAATCGTGTTCAGCTGTCGTCTGCATCATGATATAAATAACTTTTGTAAATATAAACAACCTCTGTCGGACCCGGATTAACTATTATGTGTACCGATATTATGACCATTTGTGGAGTATTCAAGCCGATCAAATATTCCATTTTGTTGGCGATTTCGAACCAATAGTACTATAATACCTCGTGTAAACCTATGGAACATAATTGCTATTTGTTACGATCGTCGGCAGTATTATTTTTACATTTCGTTGTCGACACACACTAATCGGGAATTGATAGTGTTATAGTTTTTAAATACTTAAGGAATTCATTGTATTAATCTGATATCGTCGGGCGTGGTCCTGTACTCCTGTTGGTTCCGAATATAAAATTATAATATAAACACATGACTACCACGGTTAAAATTGTACACAATCATTGTGTATTTGGTTTTTTTTATCGCTCAAACCACGTCCGTTGACTGTAGCTGTTGTCCCAAAACGTTGGAACTATTGTCGCCAATTATAGTGGATTTTATTTGTTACAGCTTTCCAAATAAGTGTATTTCTAATATTTTCTATTGTGGAATTAATAATATTTTAGTAAAACGAAAACAAAATAATAAATAGAATTTGAAAGAGCAATAAAAAATAATAACAGCCACGCTTATCGGTAGGCGCCGATTCATACTGTACGTTTCACTGTTTGCACTACAAACCTCTTTCGCAGAAAATATGGGCTAGTAGCAGAGAGAGATAGAGTGTGAGAGAGAGAGAGAGAGAGATCCTGAGGCCAACACTATCTGAAAAAGATGCATAATATTATACGACTAAATTCGACTGTACCGGGTAATAGAAAAAGGGAGAGAGAGAGAGAGAGAGAGAGAAGTTTAACAACGGAGATAACAACTTTTTTCGTAAAAATATGTCGTCATATTTATATTTATGTTATTATGCACAGATATTCACTGTCCCTTTCTAGAAATGTCAGATGACCCAGGGCAAAGCATGAGGTATGACTGCATGAGGAGCAGTTCAAAATATTATGTTATTGTATCATAGCAATAATGTGTCTATGATTCACACCGTTTTGGGTATTATAGCATTTGGTTTGACGAGACTTTTCATCGTCGGAGTAAACGTCGACTTACTCCAAATCGGTTGTTCTTCATAAATAATATTTATGAAATTATTTACGACCATGCTTCATGAATATTCGTATGCTCGACACGCTCCAAAGCATTGTAAGTGGTCGGCCGAATGCCGAGTGCACTTGCCTATGTTTAATAACGTTATGGTTGTCGTGTAAGTCAATATTGAAGAAAACAGTCGTGACAAATCGCTCAAGATTAAGCCAACGAGATCAGTCGAGTTTAATCGCTGGCTTGTAAGTGGGGTGAACACTAAATGTGTACAAATTCGGAAAACGATCGCACAAATTCATAATAATCGCACACCTATACTAAAATATTAACAAAAAAAAAAAATGATCAAAATCGTGCGTGGGAATGCTCGGTAACGTATACGTACACTATAATTGACTAAAATACCAAATTTGCCAGTACATGAAACATTACAAAACGATAAACTAAAAAATACTTGTTGTAAATCTATATGATAGAAAATGGTGGCCAGGGTGATGATAGCGAATAATATTGTTCGTACGACGGAAATGAAATAAATCGCGAGAACTATTCGTTTGGGACTATTATCGTATGACTTTTCCGATCATTTGAATATTCGTCAAACACACAAGTCACGGGAACCCGGAATAATGTAAATCGAAATAGTCGTGCACGTTACGCGTGGCTGTGAAAAGTGCCCAAAGTTAATGTAAATTGAAACACGTGGCTGTAAAACGGCGGGCCTAAATGCCAACAATAAAATGTATATATATATATATCAACGGCAGATGCGAACAAAGCCTATTATGCATTTATACCATATATATTATAATATTATACTGTATTACACGTGCTGTGTAGTGTTCGATTTACACAGAGTCCTCACCCCCCCCCTACCCCCAAACTCGAACTATAGGTTGGACTTTTGCGAAAAACGTCTCAATTCTACTCGGCCGGAATACGTAGGTATAGGCAACCCAATTTCGCACACGTTTTTAAAAGCACGCACAAAAACATGTTTTCTCAAATGATAAATATTTAATGTGTGTGTGTGTGTGTGTGTGTGTGTGTGTGTGTGTGTGTTGCTGTAACGTACTTAATATCCATCTATGTGACGTATTATTGTATTATATGTAAATTACTCGAGTCCTATAAATCCCCTGTTATCACAAAAACACTTCGGTTGAAAATCGTACGAGCAATCGGATCAATAACAAAATAATAAATATTGTTGCCAGTACCCGGTTTATCCTATAGTTATTGCAGGAAATCAAATTAAACATAATTAAGTTGTGTGATGTTTTCCCATTATAAGCTATAATAGGGCATTAGTTTTGATCTTCAAATTACAAAGTATATTCATTCATTTGATATTTTGTATAGTATATTTATACGTTTGTATACATTTATTTATTTTTATTATCCAAGTATTTACCTGTATTTTGTTTTACTTGAAATTATTAATACAAGAATTGTTGACATTCGTATGATCGGTCCGGACAAGAAGAATAAAAATGCATTAGAAACTAGGAATATACCATGCTCGCAGAATGAGCTTTCCTAACTTGTTCGATTTATTTATATCCGTTAATTTATGTACAGGTACAAAGTATACTTACAAACTTGAAACCTCGATACACGCTGCTATATGTATAAGTTCTGTATCGGCATAATTATTTTTGTACATAACTAACACGCCACTAAATAAATGTAGTATATCGACCTTTTGAGCATACCCTGCTATTAAATTCGATTATAATTTATGATTTTAATTCCCAGAACCAAAATGTATACCACGCACTAATTAAATATTTCAATTACAATTGTACAAGTGAGCATATTAAATAGATACAACATTCTTGAATTTTCAATTTATGGACATTGGACTTAGGTACATGACAAACACATGTTATGACTGAACACTGTTGTAAGTCGCACAACAATATTGTGTATCTGTCGTTGTTGTACACTTTTGATTTTTGTCATTACATTTTATATACCTTCAAACCAAACACATTCGACAAAATAATTTCAACTACATGTGCTCATAATTACTTATTTTCGAACATAACTAAAATGTCACCAAAAATGTTAACTTTATTATTCGATAAATTTAGTAAACATTATTAAACTAATATAGTTACACCTGAATACATCTTCCTTGTATTAGAAAATATCATTGAGTATAGGAAAATGTATAATATTCGCATAGGCGGAAATGGGGGGGGGCTTGGGGGGACTTAGTCCCCCAAATATTGTAATAGCCCCCCCAAAATTTTGTCGTCTTTATGTGAAAATATATGATATATATATTTACTAATTGTACAGTACTTATTCGCGAATGTTCTCGTACGTTAGTGCTTATCGAGAACCTTCGAGAAACATTATATAATCGATAACGTCATAATATCTTTAAGATTATTCGAGAACAATCGAGAGCATTATCTCGCATCTATATATATCAGAAAAACTAAACCGTCAGTTACCAGTCCGCAGCATAGTCCCGCACGAAGTAACACGCGTCGCATTGTAAACAAGTCCGCCGCCGCCGCCGTCGCCGCTATACCTAGTGTGTTAATCTGTTTTAATAGTGGCTACTCCGTAATTATTTTATATTTTTATATCTCGTATTTTTAAAATGTTCTTTAACCGTTGGTGAGCCTTAATAATAAAATAATAATAAATAATAAAATGTCTAAAAGTACTACATATTATGATATTTTTAATGTAAATAAAAAACAAAATAATCTAACACACGAATCACCAAATGTTTTAAAAGACCATTATCAGGTATATACTATTTGAATAATATGCATGATATACATTTAAATAAATTGATTTACTCCAAAAAATATTTTCAGGACTTGTTGGACATATCTAAACAAGATTTAAGATCAGAAATGACAGTTGCCAAAAATTGTATTAAAAGTTCATGCGATAAAAATGATTTTAAACTTGAAGATATAAAAAAATATGTCTCAAAGCAAGTCTACCCAAATGTGTACAAATTGTTGCAAGTGGCGATCACTCTTCCAATTAGTTCATCAACATGTGAGCGTTCTTTTTCGGCAATGAGACGCTTAAAAACATGGTTAAGAACATCTATGCTTCAAAATCGTTTCAACACAATTTCAATACTTAATATTGAAAAGGATATTGTAAAGCATATTGACAATGACTCCATAATCAACAAATTTGCAAGAAAAAATAGAACAATTGTGTTACAATAATTTTAATAAACTTTATTCTTTTAATGGTCTTTTTTTGTTGTATTTATGTGAACTTATAGGCTGTTAAAATGCTTTCAGATTCAATTCAACAAAATATGCGACACAATGTGTTTCTTTGTTTTTCGATATCTATCAAATTATTTGAATGTAGTTTTTATTTTAGTTAAGCCCCCCCAGAAATTCTAATGGATTTCCGCCTATGAATATTCGTATATGTTGGTCCCCAAGAACAAGCCCGTAAATGAAAAACATTTCTGGAGATTCCATCATTTTTATAATAATATATAGATACTGGACACTCATCATTTTTACTTTCAAAAAATAAAAAAATTTTATTCTGGTTATTATTGCATTTACAAAACCATAAAATTATACTTAATATATTATAACTTAATAGTCGATAAACAATTTTCACAGATCACAAATGTTTCCATTTTTGAAAGAAATTCGGAAGCGGGGGCCTGTCGATACGTTAATTACAATGGTGTGTTATTTTATATTAGTTTTCATAATTATTTACCATTAAAACTGCATATCCATTTATGGTATAAAAATACTTACAGTATAATACATATTAATTATTATTTTTTTTTTTTTAAATAATATTATAATTTAGATGTCTGAAAATTGCAGTTGTTCTTTTAGATAAAAATGGTACTTACTGTCGATGGACATGTCTTCCAATAATAATCATAAATAATATTATTTTTATTATTTGTCTAGAACAATGATATAAAATCCAAAAATATGTCTGTCAAATGTCAATCTATTTATTAAATTTCAGTGTTTAACACGCATTGTTTTATCAATTATAATATACAATATATTAAAATGTTCCATAAAATCAATTTTATAATGTATATAATGCATGAATTATGTACATAGTAGATAATATATTTAGTGTACAAATATTTTTTTGTTTTTCGTAATTTTGACGACGAACCCTAAATACAATTTATCACTTGGCCATAATATTATAATATTCATAATGAATGTAACGATTGTTTATTATTTTTAATTTATTTTGAATCTACAACTGATTGAAAAAAAAATAAAATTAAAATAATAATCTTGTAATCAACATAATATTGTCGTCTGTCTATATTATGAAATAAAAATAATAATATTTGATGCATTAATTCGGGAGTATAATACCGAGTACTTTCTCTAAATTTAATCATTAATATTATATTGAAAAATGTTTTTATGCATATTTTAATAAATTATTATTTAGAGTTTCTAGTGCCTTCTAGGTTTACACTTTCACCACGTCTAATGCATATGATAATATGTAATTATGATAATAATCACTATACTATTATTATATTATAATATTATGTTCTTCAGATATTATACACCTTGATTTTTATTATTTTTTTTGATGATTTGTCATGACGTGCTTTTCATTCTATAGATTGTAAAATTAATTTTTTTTTTTAAATTGTGAATGTTTGATGAATTGAATGTGTTTTGGTGTCATTTGTAATTTGTTTTATTATATTTCAAATAAATTGTTCAATCAATTTATATACTAATACATAAACAAATAAATAATCTGTAATAATATACTAATTAAATGTTTAACAATTTTAGGATGTGAGATTTTTAGTTGGTGTAAGACACGGCGAGCAGAATAATAATAATGTACGAAACTACGAAATATAAAATTCAATATGGGTATTATGAAAACAATTCTGTCACCAACATAATAATTATTGTTTTCGTACCGATTATTTATAAACGGCAAGCGGGCCGGTCGCGATAAGAACTATGGTGCGGTATGGCTACAGTCGAGCGCGGGGTAGTGGTATGAACACTATTTTTGAACGCTGCCGCTATAGTCAGTTCAGCAGCACACGACGGCTGTTAAATCGTGTTTTTCTTACCGAAAACATGGTTTCGTACTTCAAGTTTTCCTCAGCCCTCATTGGTCGTAGAAACATGATTTTTTTCACCAAAATAAACGTGAGAAGTTCCTTTAGATTTTGTCGTGCCAGATTTTTGATATCTATTTTTGTCTATTTTATATAATTTTTTAAAAATTGTGAAAATTTTGAAATTTTCAAATGCAAATATAATCGGTTTGAAAAAAAAATTCGAAAATCTGGCACGACAAAATCTAGAGGAACTTCTCACGTTTATTTTGGTGAAAAAATCATGTTTCTACGACTATCGAGAGCTGAGGAAAACTTGAAGTACGAAACCATGTTTTTACGGCCGAATTTCGGTACCATAACGCCCTCTTAAAAACAATTATTTTAAATAACTAGTCGTTCATTAGTCGTAAAAATAACAAATTAACATTTATTGATTACAATGAATTTTTCAAAATATAAATCATTACAGTAATACTTCAATTATAACTAGTTTAATTTATTTCCGTCTTTCAAATTACATGAGTATTTTTTTTTTGCGCCACTCAAAAATAAATAATCATAGAATTTTAACATTTTCACCAAATATTTTTACTATGGTTTCCTTTTTTTTTTTAAATGAAATAAAAATAAAATATTTACTCTTTTTGAGCACCTTATAAAGATGAGAAATTTCCGATTTATTTGAGTTTTTTTCTATAAATGTAAATAAATAATTGTTTGTTGTATTTTGCAATATAATACAAGGTTCCTTATAAGTGGTTATTACATAAAAACAAAGACTAACAATCTTAGTTATTTTGTCGAAATATAAAAATATTTGGTGTGGTTTGTTATACTTGAACTTTTGAAGTATAGTAATAGTGCCTAACCGTGCCTATGTATCTTTAATATTTTCAACTTTGGTTATAACAACTTATGAGAAACCTTGTAATACATTTTCAAGTTTGCATAACAAATTTTGTAACTGATTTCATAATTTTCCTTTATATATTCAGAGCCACAATACTAAGGTAGGTATAGATGATACACCGCAAGAACGACCACACATGACATGTTCTACAACGATACAGTACAACTACGATAATATTAGGCCGTCTAATATTTTATCTTAAACGTTACAAAAAAAAAATTATGATTAAAATCTTGTTGAACAGTATAATGCAGTAAAACCTGCCTTGTGCGAAATTGCAAGAGACCAATAAAAATTTCCGATTTAGGCAGGTTTCCATACAACTGAATAAAAAGGAAAATTCCGTAATATAGAGTTATAATATTCCGCACGATTAAGGTTGTAACATTTTCCGGCCAATAATAAAAAATATCATAGGCCTAAACATCTTTGAAGACATTTGAGAGCAAATACAACGATAAGAAACGACAGGTAAACTACGACTACGGTGACAATAATAAGCACTGATGTGTAAACAGGTGCGGATCCAAGGGGAGGGGGGGGGGGCAAGGGGCCATGCCCCCCCTTAGACTCTGGTGAATTGTCTATTATATCTATTTTCGGCAGCCGATAAAATGCATTGTTTCGCCGATAGCGTTTCGGCCGTATCCGTTTTTTAATTTTATTTAAAATGCCCCCCCCCCCTTAAATATGTTCTAGACCCCTGTCTTATCAAGGGTTTCGGATAAGACAGGTTTCACTGTATTTACATACAGTGGCGTAAATATATTATGGCACGATATTTTTTTTTATAGAAAACGGCCTTATAGTTTTTTGCATCTAGGCCAAATTTGTTATAACTTATAACTATACTCCACTGATAAAACATTTATAATGATAATGATGAATAACTTGTATAACAAATGGCCATTGAAGGCACAGAAAAGTGATAGTTACTTAGTGTTGGACTTGAGATTTAAAATATTAAGAACATTCGAGCAAGTCAGGTGAGGGTGCAACAACTATAAACAAAAACAAGTTGCCCGTCGACCGTAAAATTGTTTATATTTATAAAATTGACCAGACGTTTCGGGCCACTTCGACGACCATTATCGCACAGTTTATTTTAATAATGCAATATGAATGTCGTTCAAACAAAAAATTACCATAACAATACAAATATTTGATTGCGATTAATGATATTATTTTATAAAAATATAAAAACCATGTTTTTCAAAAATTATTTTAGTTACATAAACAACAGTTACTGTCAATGATTATTATCCGTACACGTGTGCGATGTGCTTATAATATTATATTGTACGATTATAATATTATTGTTGTCTTGATAGAAATCAATATTCATACGAAAGCATAAATTCGATTCTGTCAATCTAAATGCAAAAAAAGTTTTGACACAATAACCATACATCATTATTCATTATTGTTTTGCCTCGCTCTTGATGCGGTCCGTCTCCACTTCCAAGGTGTGACTCCAATAAAAAAACGGAAAATGTCAAACAATGTGTCGATGTGGCCATTGGCACGATTTTAATATATTATTAATGCGCTTAAGTGGACGTGTACTATTTGTTTTTTTGTCTCTGCTCTACCATCGACATAGACAAATTAAACGCATTCGCGCAAAAACGTTTCTAATGCTTTTGAGTAATCTCGGAGTAAAAAATCACTCATTATAAAAATAGTAGAAAATTATATTGTTGAGGCATATGATGACACATTTCGATTTGTCTAAATATCGTCTCAAAAAGTCAAAACAATTTAATATTCATTTAAATTTACAAAAGTTGGTTTTTTTTATTTTTAAAGTCAAACTATTATAATTTTGATAAGTCAAACATTCAAAATGATCATCCTCCGCAATTTATGTGAATACGTGATTTTACTCTAGCAAAATAAGAAAAACCCGATTTTGCGTGAATGCGTTTTATCTGTATTATTACTCGTAGGTGTGAGGAAGAAAACAAAATTGCTCTGATACCTTTTTAATCGTTCAAAGTGAACGATAAAAAATTCAGGCCGACAACAATATATAATTTTGCTCTTAAAGTCTTAACATCGATTTCAAACGACATGTCACGGATGACATAAACCTAAACTTAAACGACATCGCTGGAGACGAATGACACATATTCTTCACACAATATTTTGTAGTTCGTGTAATCGGACGTTATATTTTTGTAGGTTTCTCATAGCCAACGGTAATAAAATCAACAATTATAAAACATTTGATAAGATAAATGTATTATTTTTAAATTTTTAACCAAAAATGCGAACTTGAATTTGTATCGAACTACCCATATTATGTTACTCGACGAGTATAATACTCAAACAAAGTGTTATTTCAAGCACTCTCGACCCATTTTTATGCTTAAATTATGCATTTATTAAAATTCTAGGTTTTGGAACTTTTAAGTGTACTTAAAAGTTCAGAGACCATATTTCAAAATACTTTTTAACGGCATTTAGGGGCTTTAATCCGGACGTTAAAAAATACCCCTCACCGACGTCTACCGTTAGTCGTATTACAACCGAGAAAACCATCACAGCAATTTATTACCAATGTCCAACATAATATAGACAGGTAGTGGGAACATTTACTATTCATTATGGTTAAAGATTTTTGCGAACACCGATGCAATAGTAATATTGCAATATAATTCGGGAAAATTCAAAATAAATGTATTAATCGGAAAACTGTTCGAGAATGACCGCAATACTAATATCCATTTTAATACCCAATATATTTATGAACAATATAATGCTTAGTTACTTAAAAAAATGTTTAATCGAATGGGCCACCATGAATCATGTTTCAGAGACCTTATTAACACACGTCTTATACTCACCACTGTCGATTAGTAAAATGTTTAGTGATTGTTCATGCGACTCGATCATAATATTACGTGTACTAGATTTGCTGACCGTTGGCTTACTTTTATCTGCACATTATACCTGATGGTTAGATGCTCCAGAGTAGACATAGTAGTATTCAGAATTTTCGCGACACCGCGTTAAAGACTAATTTAATTTTCACAACTTACCCAAACAATATTATCCTCAGTACGTTATTGGAAGTTAAAAAAAAAACAAATTGCTATATTACTATAATAACTATATTAAACGGAAAAAATAAACACAGTTATTTACTCGATTTCAAACATTGGTGTTTTTTTTTTTTTTTAATTAACAGATGAGCAAATCTACAGGAGTGACTTGCAGAGGGGTTGTCGTGTTTCTCGAGTACGCGAACTAATGGCGCTCGTGATACTGCCCGCTATCTTATTCGCCTTTAGTGCCAAAAATGTCAAATGACATGTTTTCGATGTTGCGCCGTCGTAACGAGGGGGCCTTTAATAAAAATGCACATCATAGTGTATTAGTGCATACATTATTAGTGATGTAGTAATTAACGTCGGTTTTAAACGATGACTCGCCGTCGAAAATAGCAGCAGTCATAGTGCAGTTTTTGTTCAGCCGATACAATACACGGTTTCATTATGGCGAGCAAAATTAATTATGTTGTAGTGAAAAATAAAATTAAAGAATAATAACATTTGGGCCGTTGAATGCATTTTCAGACAAACAATCATATTGATTTAAAAGTTTCATTAACAATATATCTATATTTAATAGACATTTAGCAGTTTAGGTACCTACCATATTAATATGTTATTTTAAATGCTTGAGTAATGCGAGTATTCACATAATATACGTATAATATATAATATATAGGAATATAATGTAATATATATAATATATAATTTTTATAATTTATTGGGAGGTTTTTTTTTTAATTCATCATTTCTGTTTTTTACTTAATTTTGATATGTGTACTTCATGTTACAATATTATTCATTAGTATGTATAGAATATGCGTTTTTCACAAATGCAAAAGGATCAATACTCTCACAAAATTTCTCATTTATGTATTATGTATCGTTAATGGGTATCAATATTCTTCCATGTACATAAATACATAATATTATACAATGGTAAAGTATAGTAAAATTGGTTGTCAGTAAACCAAGAATCATCAGATTTTATATTGTTTTAAACAATTGTAGCCGTTATTGTGCTATAAAATGTATAACATTTTTATTATTAATAACAAGTTTTTAAGTTTAACGAACCTTCTCGAGAATTATTTGAAAAGAGGAAGGGGTGTTCTTTAAAGTATACTAAGTGTGCGTATACTTACCCTAGTGCGTACGAATCAGATCTTGCACTTGGCCTCAATCGTAATTTTATTAATCAGGCACTGTTTTATGATGAGTTGTTGAAATTAATTAATTATTCCCTTCTCCAACATTATATTATTATTCAGTGTTCCTAGTACCTACTAGATTTACATTCACCCGTAACAATATTTATTTTAAGTATCTAGTCGTCCATTAGTCGTGAAAATAATATATATAACATTAATTATTGATTAAAATGATTTTTCAAAATAAACTTTTAACCATTTGGTCTTCACCATATAAATCATTACAGTTATACTGCAATTATAACTAGTTATAGTATACTAGTTAAGTATTTTTATTTATTTCCATCTTGATGTCATCAAGATGACTAAACAAACTTAGTACATTAATCCAAAAAGTAAAAATAGTTATTTTTGAAGACCCCTTATGATAAAAAATATACATTGTAATATCACAGATTAAATAATTTTATTATTATTTTATTTATTATTTTATTTTATTTTATTTATTTTTTATATTTATTTATTTTTATTTATTTAATCTGTGGTAATATTGTATAATGTATATCTTCATGTATACATTTATACAGCGATCAAATATTAAAATTGCAATTTTACCAGTAAGTATTTAATAGAACCTGCATTCTTGAATTTTCAATTTCTGGACCTAAATGTGACAAACAAATGTTGTAGCTACACATCTACTTATCTTGCCATCAGTGTAATAAATAATAATAAACAAGAAACTACACCTAAATACGTCTTATTTGTATTTAAACATTAAGAAGTATACTACGGTGTACGCTACTGCTTAAACCATGTTGAAGAATATCGTTCAGAAATAAAAAGGGAAAAATGCTCCAAATAAAATATAATACAAATTCATGATATAATTATTGATTTATTTTTGATCAAAATAAAAAAACGTTTACAAATCCATTGTATGTACCTCATTTTTGTTGAGCATAATTTTGATTATTCGGATTCTTTTGGTTGGCGTGGTTGTTAAGATTTGCTTTATCCTGGGATCCTGGATATGCAGCAGGATGACCCTGGCCTGTTGGCAAATGATTAGGATTGCATTGATTGGTTCGGTTGGATGATTGATGGTTGGCTTGTTGATTGTTGATGTTTTGGCGATCCATCTCTGAAACAGATAAAAAATCATTATTTGTAATAATGTAGGTATATAAAATTATTTTAGTGTCAAGTAAAAAAGAATAAACAATAAAAAATTCATTACAAAATATTACACAACCAATGGCTTAATAAAATGTGATTTAATAAGCCGTATTTGTATATACAGGTACAGTATGTGAATGATAATATTTAAACATACTATAAAGACGAAATTAGTTATGCCATATTTTCAAATCTACAACCGTTGATTGAAATTTGAAATATTAAATTTAATCTCTTCGGTATAATATAAAATTAAAAACGTACAAACTATTTTAAAAGTAAAATAATTTAAAATCTTCTTTAAATTAAGTCGTCAAAATCAAAATTATGATTAGTTATGTCAAATTCCACACATGGCATGAAAAAGGAAATTTTCTATTTCATATGGTAAAAATCTTAAATTGTTTTAAAAACACAAACACTATTTTGATTTAATTTGGTCGACTCTATGTGGTCCAAACATAATATAATATTTTAATAATCCAAACATTCCAAACAATTAAAAACAACTAGTAACCAACATCAAAAATTATTAAGTGTTATTGCAACGACTTACTTGTAAGAGTTTTGAAAATTTGTTTTCGAAGTTAAACTGAAGACAATTTTAACGAAACGTTAAAGATGACGAACTGTGCAGTGGCAACAAAATATTGACATATGACAATGACAATTGACAAGCGAGCAGTCGCTGCTCCCCTATTTATATCAAACCAATTTCCCCCACTCTGAAAACAGTATTTTGACTGTTTACAATTTGAAAAGAATTATCAATCATTTTAAATAATATTTTATTATGTTATTAAAACGTGAAGGGATTTCTATGGAGTTATATTCGTCCGATTTGTATGATTTTATTTTTAAACAAAAGTGTTCGATGTAAGCCAAAAACCGTAAAAAAAAAAATGAATTATAATAATATTTATCAGATTTTTTTTATAATGTTTAGGAAAAAATGTCGAGCGTATTATCGCAAGACGCTAAAATATGCTGAAAAAAATAAGTAGAAAAATAATGTTAAGTATATAATTTAAAAATAATATTATCTTTATTGTTTGTCACATAACGCAAATTTATACATATAAGTATTTACTATACAACTTTACATGATAATATACTCAGTTTCGTAGACAAATATTAAATAACGACTCGTTCTGCTTTGCATAATGAGCAATTGAATGAGGACTTGGTGGTGGACGAAAACAAAAGTTAAAAACTTTGAATACTTACAAAATATGACAGACGACCGTCGATAATAATTTGAATCTAGACAACTTAATATTCCATAAAAATCATGTCTAGTAATAATATATATTGGTGTAGTATACACCAAAATTGGCAAAATTAAATTAATAAATTAACCCAAAATACGACTATTCTATTTTCGAGTTTTTTTTCTCCATTCTTCCATAACTCCGCATTTCAGGCATTGTAATAAATCTGATTTTGTTTACACAGACACATAAATATCTTGGTCTGTTATTTACGATGTTCTCTCACTCATATCAAACTGTCATATTAGGCTACTTGTTATGGTTTGGCTATTTATGTAATTGTAGGAATAACAAAAAATAAAATGAAAAATAAATTTATAATTTTGATATAGACTATACAGAATTGTAACGAAAACAGACCATGAAGATGGACAAGACACTTTGAATATTAATAATATAATAACTTAATGAATACTTTTTCGTGGTCGATTAGAAGTCGGTTAATTTGTTCTACAGCAATGATGACTCAAATATACTTGTGAAAATTGTATGAACGACTGGAATAAAAATCTCCACTACCTACTGATGCAATAAGACTAAGACTAATAACTAAGAACAATACCGTAATATTTTTTCCTATGAAACCATAATGTGTAAATAATAATAATAATAATATTTATACTTTATATTATTAATACATTGTAAGACAAATATTTTCAGCACGAATATTCGTAGGTGTTATAGATCATTACAAGCGTTCAGTTAACGAAAGATTTAAATTAAATCATTTACAAATAATGACGAATACAAACAAATTAACGTTCCTCGAGACTCAGATCATTATAATATCACAACCACACATGGACACGGCGCAATAATAATTAATAATATGAATAAATCAATAATCGTCCAATATTATACAAAGACAGACAATTAATATTACATGGAAAACACGTGCATATTCAGATATTGGGCAACAAAAGTGAGGACTCATTCTGTCATTATGACTGTCATTCTCAATCTCAATTGTTATTGCCGTATTGTTGTTTCACGGCAGCGGAATGTTAATTTCTTGGTATTCATTAATATTGTGAAATAATTTGATTGGCGTTTGATTTATATCACCGAAATAAACTAGTATTAGAATTATTAATTTATTGTCCTACAGTTTTTTTAATATTATAAAGTATATTATTTACATATTATTACAAAACTATGGGTATTTTTTTCCATTCAGATTTCCTTGCGTACAATTGTATAGTGCATTAGTACAACACAATCGTAAATTGAGACATATTTTTAGAATTTTAATAAATGTTGACAAAAAATACACATAAAAAAGGAAGTATCGGTATTAGCTTAATTAAATCTTGTAACGTTAGGCCCAAAACTGTGATTAACAGTTTACATATCACAGAATACAGATGATTAAACAAAGATTGCATTTATAATTTAAAATGTAAACGATTATCTTGAAAATCTTGAATTTTAATTTAAATCTTAGACGTAGAGAGTAGACATTTTAAACATTGGTAATAATAATATTAGCAAATACGAAAATTGTTTTGGAAATGCTCGGAGAGAAAATCTAATTATTGCCAAAAAAGTAGGACTAATAATACTTATATAGACGATAAATAATTTAAAAGCATGGTTCAACGATGAAAAATGTCAATCACGAAATACTAAAAAAAATCTCGTTCGTCTCAAACACAGAACTTGTTAAGTTTCGTATGGAAATAATGATGTTTTTACATTTTTTTAACTGGGCAGTTAAAAAAAGACAAAATGCAATACCATTAACACCCTATAACAGTTTTTACATTGTTGATTTGGTTTTGTTTCGCGTCGAGTGCGATTCGATGCGCCTGCCAACGATGTATAAATTAATTTAGACTCCTCGAACAGACGTTTTGGAAAACCGAGTTGATCTAGTCAATATTTTCAGAGACTGAGAATCTGATTTTACATAAGTATTTTTTTGATAATTTAGACGTTTTACTTTTTCTTTTCTGCCTAAAATATTTTCTTTAAGCCCATGTTGAACCGCTATTTACACAACTTAAAAGTTAAGACTATAGAAAAAATTATTAATTAACTCGCTCCAAGTTAGTTGTATCGATCTAGTGACGTCACATAATCTGTTAGGCACTTTTGCTTACGAGAAATTACCAAAAAAAGTGTCAACGGTTGATCATTTTTAAATTACAAAAAAAAAGACGAAATTGGTTTAATCAACCATCATGTATTAAGTATTTAGATGTTAAATATTTATAACAAGTGTATAATGATAATAATTAAGAAACTACGTATATTATAATATAAGCAATTAGAAATTTCAATAACATCAATATTAACAAAAAAATAAAAATTGATGTTCACATGTTTGGACATTTACGATCACCCGTTCTCCGTCAGAAGTCGGGGCGACACAATTTTTTGTTCATCAGGTCGGCCGCCCGTTCAGATTTGGCACATTCGCCGCTCACGCTTAATTAACATTTAGCTATAGAGTATATTAATTAGGCTTTTTCTTAACAGAGTGATGATTTATGGGGTGTATTGATTAATGTTTATAAGTCTTATCTACACATTGTATTATTCCAAATAATTTGTAAAAAGTAAAATGTAAAAACATAAGAAATTATATTGAATATCGTTCGATTTTTACAGTCGTTGTTAATACAGTACACTCCGCTTAATGGAGACGTCGGTTAATTAGGAAGCTTAATCTGGACAATTCTTCAATTACCAAAATAAACTTATGATTGTAGTGCGAAATATGTTCACCAATTATCTGGGCCACGAAACCACATTGTTGTTATTTGGACATTTGGATATTTGGGACATTTGTTCTACAGCTTCATTAAATGATTTTGAACAACTATTGAGACTGCATTTGTCAACAATCGTTTGAAAAGTAATAAACAAAGAACTATTGATCACTTTTTTGTTTCCAAAAATTAAATATTATATCCTTATTTTATAAATAAGTTGATATGTATTTCTTTTTGCACTAAAAATTATTATTATGTTATAAAAATATTCTTCGATAATACCTAATTGATTATGTCTCAATAAATCAGTAATTATAACCACCAACAAATGTCTACGGATTCCTGGACTGCGGAATAACTGGTAATGAAAGAGCGGACATACTTCCCAAGGAAAAAGCCAATAACTCACATCAACTAACCCTGTGGAATATAAATCTGATAAAGATATAAAAAAAAATTATCAACAACGAATTAAAAATAATCGGCAAAACGAATGGCTAAAGATGAACACTAAATTAAACGAAATAAAAAGAACAACAGAAAAATAGAACAAGTAATAATAATCCAATGTCTCTCGTGTTATAATATATGTGTAGACATCAGACAAATCGTTGTATATGTTATCGATTTTAGTTGAAAGTATTCAGAAATTAATTACACATTTTAATAGGTATAGAAGTAATAATATTTTGTATTGTATGAATGCCATGTGTTGAATTTGTTGAGAAAAAAAATCCCACACAGACCTTTCTGGCTTATACGTTATAAATTAAAATAATATTTTATTATTATTATTATTATTATACGCTATAATAATGCAGTAGAATTGTAAAAATAGAAGCATTAAAAACTCTATAGTATTTTAGGAACTACAAATGTTTCTGTATTAGAATTTTTAGAATAATGGAAATCCACAGACAACGATTTATAATCATTTTTTATTTAGTGACTTATTTTTATGAGGATAGTTGACAATATTATATTATTATTTATTATGTGTTATGTTTGGGGAACTACCCTGTTGTTGATAAAACAGTTATTCCTGGCAGTCTATAGCCCATTACTACGAGGCACAATAATATGGTAAAAAATACTAAAAATAAAATTAATTTCATCTATACTTGTACAAAAAAAAAACATAAACTATGTATACAATATGATAGTCATCGATAAGATTATTTTAAGTACAAGGTTTTCAACAAAGGAAAAACAGATTACACGAACAATTAATTTGCTTATATTATGTCTAAATTAGCTGATATTTTCAAGAATACGGACAGAATAATATTATATTAGTATAATATAAGATAATTTATTATAGATATGATTGTTATTATTCATTAGCCACAAAAAAAACATTTGTGGATTGGCACAAAAGGTATGAGTTGAGCTTTGGGAAACGAATTTTTAATAATGCAATAATAATATTACAAAATATATTTTAAGATCCTAATATAACAGATTATTTACAGATTTTTTTAATTTCCTAGAAGGTTTCTTCGAGGGTCTCTTCATTCTGTGGGTAATGACTTATGAGTCATATCATTTTCTTCCAAGCACATCATCACATTTGACACATTGTTTGACATATTATTCGTGACCCAAATTGAGCATGAAGAAAATTTTAAATTTTAAAAAAAGGAAACTATTTATCTGTTGCATAATGTTTTGGTTTTTTGTTTAGTACAACACTTTTTTCATAAAAGTTATAACTACAAGTTGTAAAATTTGTTATTTTCTAATTTCAATAATTTTTTTTGTTAAAGTTTTAATGAAAATGTGTATAGACCGTTTTCATATTTTTTGGTTACTTAACTGGGGCCTTATTCTTGGTACTTTACCACGCAAAATCGTTTTTCTATATTATGATATCGTAATTACGCAACACAATAGAACCAAATTATTGATTTACTTGGAACTTGAAGGTCTATAACTTTGAAATTTGAATTAATTTTCAAATATATTTTAGATAAAAAAAATTTCAATTTTTCTCAAAATGTCATCAAAGGGTGAGTACGTTCTCTTAAAAGTATTGTGTATCGCACAATGATGTGGAAAAAATGTAAAAGTTTCGTTTTTTTTTTGTTTCGAATAGACATTTAGAGACACAGTGCCGGTAATTGATTCATGGACGTATATGGTATTATAATATCTGTATGTTTTTAGTATTAATATTTAATTTCATACATCATCGGCACGTGTACAAACAATATGGCGTACTTTTGTAATTTACTCGGATAAAGGGTGGCTAAAACCAGAGTTGTAATTGTAAACTGTATTTATGACAAAATTGCATCACGGTGGACGGGAACAGTTCAGTGTTGTTGGATAGTGAACCGAATCGAATGATTTGATTCAGGTGATAAACGAGTCGAATGATTTGATTTAGTCAAATCAAGCGAGTAGAAAATACCTATTTCTAGACTCAATTACTCAGACAAAACGCAATTGCGTTCAATCTGACTGATAATGATTAAAATAATATTAATAATACATCGTTAATGCGCCTAAAAAGAAAAAAAACTCGCAATACTATTATTATTAAAATTGATTATAATATAAACTTTGTAGGATATAAATATAATGATTTTAAACTATACCTAATAAATGGCTGCAGGTGTATCTACAGTACTTACAACATCGCATTTAAATTTTTATTTTTAATGCAATTTCGCGATGACGATAGTTAATAAATTTAACTTTGATCTCGTAAATTAGTGTAAACATAGATGTATAATAATATGGCCATGTAAAGGTCTTAAGAATGAAAATGTACAACGGAGAGAGTTATGGGGTAGGTACATAATATTATAGAGCGACTGGAGGGAGTGTACACCTAATAATTTAATAAAATTGAAATTTATTTAAGTCATTTCGTTAAGTATTAATTGCACTCAGACCGCAGGATCGCGGAGACTGAATAATTAAAAAAAAAGTAGTTAAAACCAAATCCGTGCGCGTATGTTAAAATAATTATATTATGTCTACAACAACTACCTACAATATACAACATAATAATATTTATGCGTACCGCGGCAGGTGTTTTACAATAATAATTTAACGTTTACGACGCATAATTTCCGAGCGGTAATTTTGGCCACGTGCAGTAGGTAGCTGTAGTTGAAAACAAAAGTCCAACACCCCGGGGATATACTGATTAAAATGTCGTGGAATACGTGCCGAGTCGTTTTTGGGGGTGAGAATATAAAAACTATGCTACGACATTTGCAGTGACATTGCGGAGAACAAGTCTCCGCGGCGTGTACGACATTTTATATCATTATTCGTTTGCAGATATTATTATAGTGAAGTCATTGGTAAAAAAAAAATTACAATAATATTATCGTATAGGTATTATATTATATTATCGTTCTAATTTTCAGCACCGATATAATATTATTATTTATTCGTCCGATATCATAAATCATGACACGTATAATATTGCGTTTCGGTCGGCGTAACGCATTCGAGACGAATCTTAGGGCCTCGTGTGTGCGTGTGTGTGCACGTGTTGTAAAAATGGGAAATTGAGTTTTTAAAAACGCCAGCCGAGCTGCAGCGGCGGGCGAGCGGACGAGGGGGAGAAATGGAGAATCTAAGTGTTTCGCAGCACTACTCGTAAAATGAGTTATTCTACCCAAAGACGTCATGAGATTTAAACGGTTTTTTTCCTCGTGACGTAAACACACCATCGATACACTCGTCGGTAATCCAATACATAGTATTATTTATTATTATTATTTCAAGTAATAACGGAATAATATTCAGTGCGCACAAGAGCGACCGAATCGCGACGTATCGCAGACGACGGGGATTTACCTTGACGAATATTTCGCGTGTCTGTCGAGGGATGAGAAGACGAAATAATGACGATACGGTGTACACCGAGATAACGGTGCTTTTTTTCCACGGTGTGGGTGGGATGGGGTTTGGGATGGGGTCTTCGCCCCGTCAGAAGGAGGCTTTCGGGATCTGCATCCAGCTTTTTAAATTACTCTCTCCCCCCCCCCCCACTGCTGTCCCACATTCGAGAAAATTCAAAATATCGATTCATTTTATTTTATTTGCACGGTAAAAAATAAATGTTTCATTACATCTTTACTGTCCGTGGTTTTAGTTAGACCTCACCAAGGTAACTGCATCTATCAGTATTCAATAATTATCAATATTATAATCACAGCATATTACTATGTAGGTACCTAAAATATGTTTTGTTTTGTATCGTACCTGTTCAAATGTTATTGTATCATTCACAATTAATATTAATATAATATCGTGTAAAACTATAAAAGTAAAATTAATTCAAGCGTTCTGTAATTGCATCCAACAAATATCGATAATTTTCAAAAACAAATTTAGACAGTGCTCCGTTTTTGGATAGAGAAATATTATCGTCCACTATGCATAACAGCTAGACTCGTGAGTGTTAGTTTTTATTAGGATGAATTGACAGTTGTCTGTGTTTTTAGTTTCTCAGTGATGTTTTAAAACTATTTATAGATAAGATTTATCGACATGATCAGCATGTGAAAATCATATACAAACTGGAACAAGTGAACAATATTTCTCGGAAGGAGGATAAAACCGCTGTGCGGACTTGAGATTGAAATATAACGAAGTATAGGTATTAGCGGATTGTTAGTTTTCGGAATTTCACTGCGGTTTTTGAAAAACAAAAGTAAAATGTAAGAAAACCTATTTTTACTTGGATCGATTTGGGTTGTTTGAAACTATATCCCGAAAACATGCAGAACAACGTAAGCTATATAGGTACGAAGTTAGCTTATTATTATTTATTATTTATCACTAAGCTACCTAAAACTCCTTCTTCAGATCTCTAGTAATACTTAAATAATAATTTGATAACAAACTAACATATATTTATGATTTGCATATACGAATAAGGAAACTATTTTATAGCGGATTTACGTTTAAGACTCGCTACTTACAGGTAGGCTGAATAAAATGTTTATCCTCGTATGATTCTCGGTTCAAGATGTAAAAAAAATAACGGTCAGAGCACTATTTTTACCGTTCTGGCTGTATCGCCGGCGAAAGGACAGTAATATCTCAGTAAAACGCGTCCCGCGAGACCACCGGTAAAAATAAGTTTTTGCCAGTCGTATTTTTTTTTTTCAAAAAGCAACGACAGTCGAGACGATGTTGGGTAAGTTTTTATTTCGAACTGAGCCGCCGGAAAATCTACAACATTTGTACATTTAAACCTTCCCTCCTCAATCCAGCACCTCCTCCACCCTCACCAGTCACCGTCACCAAAGTCCAAAGTTTTCATCCCGTAAATATCTATCAACCTAAAATCTCAAACCACGGTGAATACGTATTTTTCACTTTGGGTCCTCTGGCGCGTTTCGGTCTCCATTTACATTGCGTTCGAATTTGTCATTATAAAATATAAAATAAAAGCACATTTGACCGACACGGAACAGTGATCACTGTGATAATATTAATCATGGAGCTATTATTTTTCCCCAGTATTGTCCCAGTAACGATGAATATACTACAAAGTTCGAAAATTAAACGAAAACGTGAATTTATTTAGAATCTAATTTATAACCAACGTAATTTCATAATGTAGGTGCCTTACATGTCCTTATCAATAAAAAAAAAAACTGTGTGTGTGTGTGTGTGTGTGTGTGTGTGTGTGTGTGTGTGTGTGTGCAAGCACGCGAGTATGAAGTAAAAATTCTTTCATAGTTTTTAGTGATATCTGAGCTTTCCTGAAGATGAACCATCTCGCAGCAAGAACTCGCATTAACTGATATAGGATTTAAGGTTCAAGTTCGCGGATAAAAAAAAAAAATGATTTATTTGTTTGATTAATTTTAAACGACATCGTTCGTTAGTTTTAACCCGCAATCGTATGGATATTTATTATTTTTATTATAAACATGATTATTGTCATAACAATCAAATGTCTAATGTCTAAATAGATAATACTAATAATTTATAACAAATGTAATAATAATAAATGTATACAAATTGAATCAATATTAACAATGAACTAACATACAGTAAAATATATCAAAACGACGCTCCCACTCACTATTCTACATTAGGTACCTAATTAAGAATTATTAAATATCTAAATAGATAAAAATAATAATAATAAGCAGATTTATATGACTTATATTTAATTTATTTTTCGTTGTGATGGAAATTAGAGTGCATGAGCATGAGACTGATGATTTATGTGGGTTTCTCCAGTTGAAAAAATGTATTGATTTGCACTCCGATTTCGCCGAATTTAAATACCATGTGATTACAGGTGTGGGTGAGACGTGTTTTATCTATTCTGTCGGTCTATTGTGTTTTTCGTAAACATTTAACGACATGATTGAACCGGAAATTTAATAGCATGCACTACATGCTCTAAAAAATTGTTAATTCGAAACAATGTTATTTTTCACTTTAAATATTTGATGCGAATTGTTGTCGTCTTCCTTTAATAATAGTTTTCATTTACGGTGTTCGAAAACATCAGTAAAAACCCAGCAGTTTCATAATATTATCCGTTCTTTGTTGGAAATCTGATACATCGAATGTCATTACGCGATAGTATACATCACCGATATTGCTACTTGTCAAATAAAAAACCATTTCAATAACAATATGGAACCGGGTTTATCGTAATAGCGTGGTGCGTACGACCAGTGTGGCACTAGAATAATAATATAATATAATATAATACGATCACTCCGAACGAAACTCGCCTCCGTCGTTATAATATCCGAACTAGACAATAATACTATAAATACGATTTTTTTATTCGAGTCTTGAAATAATGGTGCGAAAATTAAATTAATAAACCACCATATTATTTTGAAGAAAAAAATACGCGTCTCTGTGCGTGCGTCACTGCGACTATTCATGACCTAAAATGAATTTATAGACTTAAGCTCGTTGGTGTTACAGGTGCAGGACATGAATTGTGACGGGCAGGATGAATGGCGTTTTGGAAAAAGATTGTGACTAATACGAATGTGGAAAACATTAACTTTCATTTGTCTAGTGCCACGATATCAAATTTTATTAGGATTTAGGAATGGTCGGCGAAATGCGTCATTGCCAATCGAAAAAACTTTGGAAAGGATAGAAAACCCCAATAAGAGAACTAAATTAATTAAAAATATATTATATGAAATAATAAAATGTTGAATATCTATACTATGGTCTATGACGTAACTTCTTAATTTACTCTTTAATATTTAGTATTTATAATTTTAAATGTTGGCTTTTTTGTCAAATGGTGTTTTATTGTCCATACCGGTGACGGCGAGATTCTCAAACAGGCAATCAGAAATAAATATACAGATATTACGGATACATTAAATTGTAATACTTTAAATATTTTATTCCCACTTAACAAACAACTATAAAAATAGTACGGCGGACCTATTAAAATAGCATTATTGATATTATTTTCTCGCACCGACCGAATTTTAAATGTAAACAAACTTGTAAATTCCAGATTTCAGTATAACCCTGCTATATTCGATACGATCGTAAAGTTAGCCCCACTGTGTTATGATAATTACCACGAAAGTTGTACCAATATTTTGCAACTAATTTGCAACTTGAGGCAACCTCCATGAAAAATTTTACAACCTCGTGGTTACGCTGGAATCAAATTTCTAAGCTGTGGTCCCGCCGCATATTCCTATCAACCTTGAATTCGTTTCATAATTTAGCAACTGATTTGCTGAACTTTAGGCGACCTTTGTGAAAAAATTAGTTGCAAAATATTGGTACAACTTCGGCGTGATTATCATAACATAGTGGGGCCAACTTCACGGACGCACATACTCGATAACTGCGAGGTTTCAAAAACAAAAAAAAAAAAAACTCCCCATCCGAGTATGGAAAATTATACGCATCTACAAAATAATAACCGAATATGAAAGTATTACTCATAAAAACAAAATGGCACGATAAATCAAATCATTTAAAAAAAAAAAAAATGCAAATTCCTATTCACCGTGCAGTAGCTAGCTATAAACATAAACGATACATTTATTCTCAGTAATAGTGTAATCGTAAAATCGTTGCAGAAATTATACATTATGGGCATTACAAAAGACGATCCCGGGACGGCTCGGGGCGAGGGAAAATTGATAAAACAAAAAAAAAAAACAAAAAAAAAAACGAAAAATAATGAAAACGAACATTGTGCGAACATTAAATTATCCCACTGTGTGTGCACGCGGCACCGGCTATTTATGAATTTCATAACTGCCGACAATCGACTGCGGCTGTAGAAAATAACGGCCTGGGGTAGTACAACTGCAGTACAATATTTTTCGTGTTGTGTGCAGTTTTCCGGTAATGATCGGAGGAGGGTGCGGGTTGTGTTGTTTAATGTTTATTTTCAATTTGGAAGCGTCACGTCATCGCATCGGAAAAACGATATCGAGACGACTACTACGTTTACGAACAAACTGCGTTGTACATTATTATACGTATACAATATTATTATTATGTACCGTGACGCGCTTGGTGTATAAACTCGAAAAGCTCTTATAGACTATGAGCATGAGTCTGGTCGGTGTTTTAAAACGTCGATTAATTCACCGTCCGCTTTTATAATATTATTATTATTATTATTATTATTATTATTATTTTTTTTTTTTTTTTACTTCCAGAGTATTCATCATTTATATTATAAACGACACGAGAAATAAGCAATTCGCACAGATTACAAAGCATTATGCATTTATATTTCGTACGATAATAATGCACCTGAGAAAATACTTTTCAGACGTAACGATTTCATATCCGCAACACCGATCGCGTCTGTCTCTCGGCCCGAAATAAATTGAAATAAATTCAATTACATTGTTAAAGCAACTAAAAAAAAAAAAAGTGTCTCTTCTTGACGCGGCCTATTTGCCGTTGATAAATTGTATAAAATGTATGGGAATGCGATTTATCTTTTTTAAACGAAATAGACATTTTAGAGAAAGAGTCGACTTCAAATGAGATGGGTCTTTGTAGCAATCGCACAGACGGAACAGCAACAAGTTTTTCTCGTGTCGTCACGTCAAATAGTTGAATAAATACAAAATACGTGACGGCGGTTTCACAGGGATGATAGTTATTTCTGATGCGTGTTTTATACTGCAAATACCTACTCTGTATATTAATTTTCCTATTTATTTTCCTCAATTCATACTTTATTTACTCAATAGTGAGTGCCGTATCGGAGTTTTTTTTCCAAAACGTTTTATATAACGCGTCTACATAAGCCATAAAAGGATTTAAACCATAGGTATATAATAAAGCTGGTATAGTGGCCACATGAAGACTAAGGGCGTTTTGCACTTAGCACCAGTCTCATAAATCAATTTTTTATGCACTTTTTTTTTGCCGTTTTATTTGCTTTGTATTGATATTTTATTTTATTATTATTATTATTATTATTGGTGATTGATACTCAAGGAACAAAATTAAAAAAGTGCATTATATATCATCTCTTAATAGATTTCTGAACCAAACAAACAAACAATAAACATAAATTATTATTTTATTTGTCTGATATAATTTAAACATTAACTACAAAAGAAGTGAAAAATTAATGTTTTAAACCAGTTAATTTTTGTTAAAACATGAAGTTAAAGTAAAATGTAAATGAAACAACATAATATACACGATAGTCCATTGAAGAGGGTCACTAATTAGTAATTATCTCGAAAAGCATTAACTTTTTTCGAATTTTTTTTTTTAACTTCTTTTTATGCTTTTCTAAAACTGTATAATATTTAAATTTTTTTCACCCTTCTATTTGTTGGTTTAACCGCTATCAGCTTTTGATTTTCAAATGGGAACATATGATAAAAAGGTCTTATAATTTAATACAACCATTTTATTTATGAATAGGTATTCGCATCAAAATTTTTATTTTTTGTCGTTTCGTTTGCGAGATGCAGCTCCTCAAAGTTTAATGGTTTAAGCAGGTGTTGATTATACTATCTATTCATTTGTAAAGACCAGGAGCTATAAGTGATGAATTCGATACCGTTCAACAATTCTATGGTTCAACCAAAGGTAACAATTAATAAGTGATAACTATGGTACTTTGAACCCAAATTATTTATTAGACTATCGACTAGACATACCGAATTACGACAAATGATTAGTAGAAAACAGGTTAATTGGATAACTGGATATCTGTAGCACAACCGGCTATACCGCCACTGTATTAAATAACGAAAAACAAAAATTTTGAAGCGAAAATTCATTTAAAAAAAATAGTTTTATAAATGTATGACATTTTTATTATAAGTTTCCGTTTGAAAATCAAAAGTTGATAGTGGTGTCATCAATAAATATAAATGTGAAAAAAATTAAAATATTATACAGTTGTAGAAAAGCATAATTCTAAAAGTTTAAAAAAAAAAATTCAAAAAAAGTTAATACTTTTCGAGATTATTAGTGTACCCACTTAAAAGAATCACTCTGTATATATACATTTAGTTAAAAACCTACATGGTTACAAAAGGCTCGATAGGCAATAAATTATAATATTCTGTTTATAATAATGATTTTGCAATACAAATCTTAATACATTTTTAATAGCGATGGCCAAAATTTATGAGTTTAGAACATAATAATTTCATTGTGTTTTATCACGTATAAATCGTATACTACGTTTATTCGAACCATCTTGTTAGGAAGTCATTATAACACTGAATTATGTGGGACGGACTCAATAAAAATATTAATAGTTTAGAATCACAGAATTAATTCAATATATTCTGTGGTAGAAGTTAAAAATAATTTTTTCGATAGTTAGGAGTGTTAGTGACATTCGGCGAGGACTAAGTATGCAGATGAATGATGTTATTTGTTCTCTCAAAAAACTCTCTTTTCAAAAAATAAGATACTTAATCCAATAAATACTGAACGAAAAATAATACAAACAAGTAACTAAGTACTAAAATAACCTACAAGTTAAATGTAAAAACTAAGAAGTTACACGACCGCTACTCGTGAACGCATTTCAAAACGTAGAAAGTTGTTAAAAAGATAATATAAAATAGTGAACATTTTAATCACTTTTTTTTTACTTTTAAACACTGTAGTACTGTACTCGCAAGTAAATAATGTTTCGTGCTTTTCTCGGATATTTGAATGCAATTTTGATTAAGTAAAAACTGAATACAAAACGAGACACGCGAAACGTGCATTATTTTTTTTAACGATCCATCCAAACAGAGTTATACCAAGAATATGGCCGTAATAAATCGATATTTTTTCGTACCTATAGACAACAAATCGCAAAGTGCCAAACATAACAGTTCGACATCAAACTTGGGCGCAGTTGGTAAAAATGGTTTTTTATTTTACTTCATTGTTTTTGGTCATTATTTTGTGTTTGAACAGTCACACAACGGACGAAAGGCCATGAGCTTATTGACAGCAGGTATTGAGTATTGACAATGGTCGTGAAGTTTGTATTACGTTCGTTCAAACTACCAAGAATAAAAAATGGGTAAAAAAATACATAGCTATTACTCATTAGTTACCTAATGGTTATATAAATATGTGCCCATATAACGTATACCTAAATACCTAATACCTACAATCTATATTCATATTTTAGATGTTTATTGGTTATTCCAGTTTTTCTATCAAATATTGTTGCAACGTACGACAATAGAAAATATATACCTATTCTATTGTTCACATTTTATTTTTCAGAATTAGTTAATCATTGACAAAAAGTGGGCCTTTTGGCTCTATGGCATATTTTGAACTTTGATTTCCTAAGATTCAGTATAACTTGTAAATCTGAGTTATTGTGCCAATGCCCACGCGTTTTCTAAAATGAACAAATAGGTGGTCCTAAATATCATAATTTTCGTTTAAAGTATTAATAATAATATAACGAAACGAAACAGTGGGTGTACACTGAACACTGCTTAAATTTCACTAAGATGACGACCGAAACTTTCTTGATTATTAGGTCTGTGATGGATTACTTACATTTCAGTTCTATGGATTAAAAATAATGCGAAATTCAACATTTTACATAAAAAAAAAAATACAATTTTAATTTTAATTTCAGCGAAATACAATATACGTAAGTACGTATATTAATACACCCACGCTTATTCTATATCAAATTATAGCCGAAAGTAATGTTCAGAATATTTATCTTTTATCTGACGGCTGGTACAGATAAAATAATTTATATTTTATAATAAGTTAACTGTCAAGTTCAACTGATAATTTACTTATTCAAAGTTATTTACAGTAGTTATAAGAATTAAATATTAAATTTCTGTTGATTTGTTTTTTCTACTCGGTTTATTTTTTCTAGAATATGGAGTGGATTGTGGATATCATTGGGAGAATAATTAATAATTATAAGTTTTTTTTTTACCATATCCAATATATTACTCGAAAACTGGGAAATTGGCCAAGCTCTTCAAATAATTTATGCTAAATGTAATACTTGTATGTGGTTAGTGTAGCCTATGAGGGTTACCAGGAATATAAGGGATTGCGAAATTTCGTATTAAAGGGTTGCTGTTGGAGGTGAGACGATTGTGAAAGCGTTGATAGTGAGTTATAGCTATTCTCTGTGTACTAATTTTATTTTGACATCGGAATGGATAGTATGGTTCGATAAGTATTGGGGAGAGGGAGGGGGGGGTCTGAGTGTTATATTCTGATAGGCTTGTATTTTTTTTATGTTTGATTTTTTTTTGCATTACCCCATAAGTATATTCCATACGTCCAGACTGGTTTGATTGGAGATTTATAGATGAGCTGTCAAGTGTTGATATTAGCGTATTTATTATTGTTAAGAAATGTTTTGAAAATGCGAAGTCTAGAGAGTTTAGGTTTAGTCGCTTAGATTTGATCTGCTGGGCCCAGGTTAATCTGTGATCAAGCGTAAGTCCAAGATGTTTCACTGTTTTTGAGGTTGGTATAAAGGTATCAAAGATGGAGATAGCCGGGCAGCGCGCAAGTCTATAAGGTTAAATATACAGTATATGGATTTAGATTTAAGGTTGGTTTATTTTTAACCACCATTTGAAATACCATCATAAAAAAATAAAGAAAATATAAGTAAACACATATTTTTTTAATTAAATGTAACAATTTAAACTTTAAAAAATTAAAAGTATAGATAATGATATTAAAAAGTATTGATAATGAAGACATAATTAGAAAATGTGATCCATATACTAGGGAAATATAATACTTGCAACAATAATAAGTTTGTGATATTTTTAATACTTAAACAAACATTTTTGTATATAATTCAAGTAAATAAATATAATAATAATCTTTATTTAATTATATAAATATTTGTCGAAATAATACAATTTTGTCTGCACAATATAAGGTATAGTAACAAAAAAAAAAAATGATAAAATACAACATTAACTAGATTATTTTTTCGTAGATGATTAGGAGGTGTAGGGCGGCGTAGCTTTATTAAAAAAATTAGGCCCACAAAATTGCAATGGGTTTGCGCTTATGCCATACCGCCGTACGTGATAATAATTCAATCTGTCTCAAAATAATTAAACGACTATGATTATAAATGTGCGTGTCGTGTTGGCATCACGCATTAAACGGTGCATTTATTATTACGACTATATACCGATATTTTAATTTTTATAATAACTATTAAAATAATCGTCTTGTTTTAATGTGTTTAGTGTAAATGAATTCGGTAGGTATGTACTACACATATTTACTGTTTCTTGTAATATACATATAACGCGATCACTGACAATTAATAATTTATTTATTAAACGTAGGTGCCTACTTACCATCGTATTAAATATATGAACTTAAAATGCATATTTTAAACAATACGTGTTACGTATATGTTTGATAGATACCTAGGTACTAAAAACCTTTTTGATTTAAAGAAAAATCGAAATGATTTCCAGAAATTTT
Organism: Myzus persicae; assembly: GCF_001856785.1. NCBI lineage: Eukaryota > Metazoa > Arthropoda > Insecta > Hemiptera > Aphididae > Myzus > Myzus persicae. The sequence continues at coordinate 79,169 of NW_019103999.1, forward strand.
TTTAAAACGCACAATTCAATTACGGAAACGTTGAACAATTTGACAATTTTCTGTCGTTTCATTGAAGATGGTTATCTTAGCTTCAATTTCATAAAAACACCAGCTGACAGCTGCACCTAAAAACAATATGATATAATATATTTATATATATATAGCGGGGGAAAGAGTAAGGTGACTGCATTATATTCCAGAACAAAATTGGTTTTCTATATTATGACAATCTTTTTTTTAAAGGTTTACTCTTCTTTTAAGCGACAAAAATCATCTTGTAATATTTTTCAAAGTTAATATATTATATTTGTTTTGACGTTAACAACGATGATGGTAAAACGTTGACTAATGACTTGCGTCGAATTTAGGGAAACGAGTGTTTTTCTTAACCTATACATTTTATCATCGGCTGTATCCGGTTATTCGATATAATACCCTTTTAAAAAAAAAAAATGCTCGATTTTAAACCCATAATTATGAACGATGATTATAATACGCTCTGTTTGCAATTTGTTCATTGGTAGAATATCATATTGTAGATTAAAATATATTATCCAACGAATAGGTACGTCATTATGGTTATCCATTTAAAGTGTAAAAAGGTAAATTCGAGGACGGACGGTGGGGTCAAATCATAATACTAATGGAGATAAATTAACTTCCTCGCCTACACAAGTCACGCCAATACTTTTAATGGATATAGTTTGTAAAGTATTCGTTCAGTATTCGATTTGCATGCACCCGGGTGTGGAGAGAAATATTGATTTTGCTTCATAATAATATAACAAGAAAGCAAATACAAACAAATTCTACATTTTTAAATTAAAATATCTCGAATAAACTTCGAAATACTGATTCACCTTAAATCCGTAATTATAGTTAATAAAATTAATATAAAATCGAAAAATTAAATGTCAAAAAATGACATATTATGTTGGCACCTACACATTTTATCTTATTCACGTTATATCCAAATCGCCATGAAGTAAGTACCTGTTTAAAAAAAAAAAAAAATTGAAAAGCTTATAATTTTTGAAAAAGTTGGATACTTCACAAATCTTCCCAGTGGTGGGTAAATGGGTGGCAGAGCGGCTTGGAGTGCTGAGCATGCCGAGTTTATAACGAAGCCCTCTGAAAATACATAACTTATTATTACAACAAAGACGTTTCTGCAATAAAACTATATAAATGATATTCATTATTTGTATAATTTTACGGTATAAACGAACATTTTATACAACTATAAAAGTATAAGTAGTAGACGGAGAAAAAAAATGTTAATTAAGATTACCACTATCTGCTCCCACTCGGGCTGATATCTAGACAAGAATTCGACAATGAATCGTGTGGTTAGAACCAAAGTATAATAATCGAGTATTGTAATAATATTATGATTTATATATTTTGTAAACCATTGGTATATACATAATATTGAGATTTATTTTAGATTCCCACAGGTCCACGGTCTTAATGTACAATATAATGCACAATATTGTAAAATAAATAATAATTATTTTTTATAGTGAGAAATGAGAATCGAAGATAAGGAATAAAATCGAGTCGTAGAAATAATTATCACTATTATTATTACTTTATATCTACAACAAATTATTGTGTTGTCGTCCATTTTGTGAATTGTAATAACAATATAGTCATATATTATACATTATTATGATACGTAATAATTTTGTTGTTGTGATTTTTGATTGCTAAACAGTTAGATCAATATGGGTTCATCAATATTTTCGAAATAAATCTCGAAATTAATTTTTTTCATTTATTTATCAATAAATACGCGTACAATAAAACAGTACAGACATGAAAGATTTGTTTAAAGAACCATTACCCTGTAGCGACAAGTTTAACTTTTTTTTAAGTAAAAATGTAAATTATTACTGTACATTTTTAAATTTGTTTCTGTCATAAAGTTGACATAATTAGTTAAGAAAAAAGTCACGACACCTCTTCCTTTTTAGTCCTCGTCGAGGATTTCCTGGCAGTGATAAGATAATTAATTATTATGGTGGTTAGGAAAATAACGGAACTACGGAAGTGTCATATATGAAAGCGAGTATAGAAGATAAGTATTTCTTCTTCAATACCTATAGTTTTCATTGCAACTTTAAATTTTAATAATTTTATAAAATAATTTTTTTTTAAGTTGAAACCTACGCATAAGGGATAAACAACTTTGATTTATGTAGAGTAACGAAAAGTCCATTTATATTAATATAATAACAATTTTTTTTTTTTGGCGTATTTCACAAAGTGCCTACCAGTGTCAACTGCACATTACTTTTTTATACAACACAAAATGTGTCCCATCTGACACTAAAAAAAAGTATATGTTATACAGAATACAGATATTAAGTTATAATGTAATAATATGTATATTATATTATGTCAGAATAATATTTCTACTCTCTAAAGTATCGTTACTTGTTATTCGTTAACTATTAGTTTATGACTTATGGCTTGTATAATTTATTATTAATTATTATGGTAAATAATTATAAATTATATAATAAAAAATTCACCTATATCATACCTACATTTCAAATAGTATTTAGTTATGTTAATACATGATAACTATATCCCACACCTCAAAAAAGTATTTTGTACGAAGTATAATATATATTTTTCAAATATTTTCAGAAAGTATTCAGGACGTTTAAGGATAGTTCCCCATAATATGTATTTATATTATATGTTCAATGTTGATTTGATAATAATTAATAGGTAAGTATAGCATAGATAACTAGTATATAACTAAATTATAAAATTGTTTTCCAAATATTTATAGACCTAATAGGCACTTAATAGTATTTAGTAATTAACAATAAACAAATTATAATTTATTTAAAAAATAAAGAAATGTTGAAAAGGGGTTATGGTTATTTATGTGCCGTAGTTATGGGAAGTATGGAACAATAAATTAGGCCATAACAAAATATTTTTTAACGTTGAATATACTTATTAGTCAAGTAGGAGGGCTACATTTTTTTGGACACTAATTGGTTGGAACGTCCAAATTCGGAAAATACTTTTTTTTTTGTGAAGTTTATCAAACGTCCGCCTAACACAATATTGATGAAAAGAGCGAATTTCAACGGCGAACACGACCACATCGGGGGCAGTGATGAGAGTGTCATACCTCTACCCCTCGCCTCGCTTGGCTTATTTTTGTAATATAAAATGTACGGTAGAACAATGAGAGTATATATTTACTGCTGTACAACGCGGTCTGAGAAAAGTCGAAAATTCATATCACTCTCTTGAAAAAAAAAAGCCGAACTGAACCTGGACCACATCGGCACGACATTGATTTGGCCGGGAAATGCCGGGAATATTATATATTATGAAATAACGTAGGTACGAGTGTACGACATTATAACAATAATATCACCAGCGACCAGTGAGTCTGTGCCAGGGCGGCGGAAACGAGCTGTAGACAGTGTTACTGTACAATAGAATATTATGCATAGATAAAGGAACTTAAAGACAATAAGAGGTTATCGTGGAATCAGTAAGCATATAATATAGTAACGAACAAATTGTCATCGGAGCGAGAGCCACGTATAAGCAGACCAAAATTTGTTTCGTGTCGGGCATCTATCTTATTCCTTTATCTATGGTATTGTGTTTTTTAGTTTGTAAACAGGTTATGTTTACATAACCACATAATATATATATATATATATACATGTATGTGTACATAGCCGCAGTCACTTACGTTATTGTAGATTAATACGATTGTCTTTACGTGTGTGTGTGCGTTATGTGTTCACTGTACAGCTTTTGCGGCTTTGAGTAGTACCGCCCGCACTACCCGTCGCGCAAGTATCTGCGTCATATAATCTGGAGAGAAAAAAAAAGGCTCTTTGACATTAAAAAAACCAAATTGCATTGAGATTTTTTCGGTGTAGTGGGCGGCATGGGGTTCGCGTTCAGAAACTAGAAAGCGACGTATTAAGCGTCCGTAATTTAATAATGCGTAGGTACATAATATTCTTGTTAAGTATATACAAAGATGAGGTTCGTATACACAGCATAATATACATTTATAGAGCTTACTTCAATACGTCCGTAATACCATTAACTGTATAGCTCTCTGCAATTCAGTCTTTATATATGTTATTATATACGAGTTTATATTATTAAAATAATATTATTATTATATTACAATTTAGTAATTCGGTACGACGAATGGGAATTGAATGAATGAGATCGATACATTTCGTCGGCAAGGTAAATATTAAAAAAGAATAATAATAATAATAATGATAATTTTATGTTATTATTATGTGTTGCATACCACCAACTGTGTCTTCGTTGAAGTCATCATCGCATCGAGCAGTACGGACGTCATTGCGGATTACAAAATACACGGAATTACGTAACTCTGCAGGGTTCGATACAAATAATAATTAAAATCCTCAAAAAAAAAAAATCATACCCCAGGTTACGGAAAATAAATTATAAAACCATTAATTATGAATTTAATTTATAATCAAGGGTAAAACTAAATTGAAAATATATCAATGCATATTATATATTATATAGGAACTGTATACGAGTTTGTATCTTTAATTATATATTATGCAATTAAAATTTATAAATATATTAAATTTTATATTTTTCCAGATAATATTATTAATATAGGTAGGTACCTACATGTTTTAATTTAGCGACGTATGTGTACCTGCCCATATGGTACTTTCTGCGATGGACTATCCCAAGTAAAAACATTGTGTATTTAGCTTAATCGATTTTATTCCATTGAATATTCGTGATTTATATTAGAAGAATAATTACATAGAAAAGGTATAGATATAGATTGTTTTCCGCTCTGATCGCATGGAATCGTGGACAGATCAATCCGCGGCTTGTCGATGATTTCGAGCAAAAAATCGCGAACAATGTATCATAACACCGTCACACCGACTGAAGATGAAATACTAAAATAAGATCACCACAGATTCTACACAATATCATTAAGACGTACTCGATAAATCTGTGTACCATAAATATACCTACCCAGTGGTGTACGTATAGGAATTGATATGGGCCAATAGCATTTTTTACGAGGCACCAGACATTGTACAATAATGGCATGTATAGGTAATATAATATGCATTATTGTGACCTCAGAGTAATGAAACTATTATGACACGATATGTATTTAGCACGGACCTATAGGTCTGGTTCGTTACGATTACAATATTCTATGTAGGTACTATAGGTTCCTATACATGGTTTTAAGTGAGCCTGACATTTCACTAAAGGCCATGGCCTACTGCAGGTGTCCCGTCTCATTTATGCACCACTGCAGTCCGCAGGTATAATGAAGTCACTTATATACTTGGCCCCACGCGACTTTTCGCATTTGTGCACAAAACAAATGTATACAAATTACTCGAGATCGCCCTCTGCTTATGCGCGTATTGGAACTTTTTAAGGAAATATCATGACAGAATAAATAGGTATAAATAGATATGTCGTTGACTCTGTTATATGCACGAAACGGGGTAGGTACGTCGTTTTATTTTTACTGTATCAGTAACACACTATCACGTTATCGCATATATTTCCGCGGACTAAGAATTAAGGTGTACGTTGATCCGGACGTATAATCTTAGTCCGCGATCTTAACTATATTTAGTCCAATAGAAAAGAAGCGAACGCCGGCAGCCATATTTGCGTATGGTATTTGTTGTAAGCTTGGATATTGCCGGCGTATACCTAGGTAGGTATTCACATTGTCGTGGAAAATATCATGTCCGCGGAAACGGAAAAATCGGCGTGATCCGCTGTACAAGTATCATCAGTGTCAACAGAATTTAATAACAATTAACCACTTTCAGTTGAATAACTGCAGTCGTTTCTATCGGGCACAGGCAATTCATCGTATGTAATTGGTCGTTTAAATATTATATAAAAACTTTAAATTGCATGGTATTCAAGATGTGGGTGCCCTTTAAAAAAGTTAGGTTGTGTTGCGCACGCTCAAAACACTCGAGTTAAAAAAAATTGTAAGCCAAAGTCATTGTTTATTCAGCAGTCCATAGTCCCACTCGCATAATTCAAAAATATGTTTAGGCTACATGAGTTTAAAGTGTTCCCTGTTTCCGCGAACGCGGTTAACACAATGTATAGGTATGAATGCTGGATTATTATGAGGTATACAATTTATAATGATGCATGGTTAAACATGAAATTGCATGTTTTTCGAAAAACGTAAAAAAAAAACATGAATTCCTATTGCGTTACACGTGGGTTTATGTACCAACTGACGTGACAGCTGCTGCGTAATTGTTTAATCATAAATCCGCTTCTGAAAACGTCCTAAAAAGAATACGTTTTTAGTTCTTGTATGGATCAATATAATACTAAGCGTACTGCCATCAAACTTGGGATAGGCTTAAGTAATATATTTCTGAAAATAGTATTAAAAAACAACCATGACTAAAGAGGGTTTAATAAATATTAATTTGCACGAAATATAGAAAAAATTACAATTAAAAATATCTTATTTCAACAAAACATACTAGAAATTATGGCCTTTCAAAGAGCGTAAGATGACTTACGGAGTTCATACCCACATACTATGGGTACTAGGTCTTATGGAAGCGTATGGTCATGTTTAGGACTATTCATTGCAATTGAAACACCGACGAGCTATTGTTCATCGTGATGGGTGTGGTTCATAGCATACGAAATAAAAATAATATGCACAAATAAAGATTACCTATAGAAATGGTATTCATTCCGAGTTAACACATTTTTAATTTTAGGAGGGAGTAAATAATTTTGGAATAAATACGAGTGCAGGGATGTTGTTAGTCGTCAATGTTTCCGAGTCCGATCGATCATCGTTGTCGTCTCCACTCTTGTTGAAATTCAACGTGACTTCCAATCATTTCCATAAGTAAGTTATTGCAACACTTTTTTCTTAGTTTGGTAACAGTTTATATTGTGTACAGTTCATAGTTGTTTTTATATTAATTATGTAGGTACCTATATATTATTAAATTGATTTTAATTTAGTTTTTTATTGTTCATGGCCAACATGATAATGTGAACGCGGCGTTAATAACTGTTTTGGATTTTTATTTTTTTAATGATCTTATGCTTCGATAGAATCTATTATGATTTCTTATGGTATTTTACAAACCAATATACTTATTTACTTGTATATAGAAAGGAGTTAAAGGAGATTAGATATTATTTTGTATCTGAGTTCAGTCACCATATTGTTAAGCTTAACAGTAAATTGCACATGAAGTGTATTCTGTTGGTTGGTTTAGATGTAGGATATATTTTTTTCTCAAGTGAAAACAGTCTCATAAAATAGCACAAAAAACTGAAAAAACTCCAGGAATTCGAAAGAATGAGAGTTGAGTATATTATTTGAAAGTTTCAAAAATCAGAATTCGAATAAATTCATAATTAAAGGAAAAAATATTTCTATTTTTAAAAACATTTTAGATTTGTATATTCTGTGCATGATAGAACATATTTTTCTCATACTTTTCAGTTTTCTACTATTATGCGTGGTACTCGACATAAAAAATTATGATTTTTATGACTTAATATACAGTCTTTAAATTATTATACTTTTAAATAATTTATATTTTATTTTATCTTACTTACACCGAAAAGAATAAAATAATTTCAATGTTTTTGTGGTTCGAAAATATGTCATATTGCTAATTTTATTATTAATAGTATATTCACATATTTACATTTATCTAATTCCATATGTGGTACATACATATACAGCTTACTATATGAAATTAACTTTAATTTTATCAAGTCATAATAATAGAAATATAGTGTAATGGATTTTAATTTTTTATCCTTTTTCAATTGACAATAAAATAATTTAATAGTTCTAATATAATATCTATATTATTACAATTTACAAATAGTGGTTTTCAACTGTTTCAGAGATGGATCGCCAAACAGCTGAAGATAGAAATAAAACAAATCAATGTAATAAAGATCACCCTAAAACTGGTCCGGGGAGACCACATGCATACCAGGGAACCGGTGACAAGCCCGATAATGATAACCGTTCAAAGCAGATGAATTCTGAAAACGAACTTTATCCAAAAAAATGAAGGGTGCATACAATGGACTTATAAACATTTTATATTTTGATAAAAAATAAATCAACAATCATTATACATTTATTTGTAGCATTTTTTCCTTTCTTATTTTCGAAAGGGCTTCTTTAACATGGTTTATGGTCTATGGACTGTGGTACATCTTTCTTAATGTTCAATACGAGCATGAAGTAAGATGTATATAGGTAATCGTAATAGTGTAATACAGTGTAACTTTAAAAAATTTTATAATGTATACTAAACAGGTCGATAAACTGAAAAACAAAAACAACCTCATTGAAAAAAACTCGTTTATATATAAACATCACCGTTTCTAGACTGACCATTGACTGTAATAAATATTATAAATTATAATCAAATACGCAAATAGATTATTTAGAGAACTGTATACTACTAAAAACATTTGATTTTTTTTTTATTGCTAGCAAATGTAGAGCTCCGACAAAATGATTTTTCTGGTCTAAAAATTGTTGAAAGAGGATTACCGTGTTAATTGAATATTATACTTTATAGGTGTGTTTATATCCACTCTTGATTGTCTGATTGCATAAAATCAAAATTGGTCTAATCGGCTGATTGATTATCGAGAGGTTATTGGAGTAACGATTTAAAATCACTCACAATATACAACACTGACTGAAAATTAAATACTAAAATAAAGATTACCGCAGTTTCTATACCATATTAGTATACTAACTCAATATAGATAAAGTATATATGTAGTGTATACAGGGTGATCCAACAAGTATGCTCACCCCCCTTTTTCTTTAATAATGGAGTTGTTCAATATCTGATTTTTGGAATCTTTAAATATACTCAGACCATATTTTTATACTCTTGAGATTGTTTGTACCACTTAAGGAGTGTCCAGTGGCGATACAAACTTTTGTTTTTCAAATGGGAACCTCACTTTTTTACTGTAAATTATTAAGCGGATAATTTTTTTGTATTGAAATAAAAAATTTGAACGAGTAGTTTTTTAGTTATTACTTATTACACATATTGCACTTAGGATAATGTATAGTTTATAATAGGGAAGAAGGATATGCTTATACCGTATACGTTGTTATCTAGAGTCCATACACATTATATAAAATAATACGTCATTTTATATTTATTTAATCAAATAGCAAGTAAAAACCTTCTTGATTTATTTAGTTATTTTTCTTATTCCATGTGTAGAACTGTAAAAGAGTATCCCTATCATGGACTATTATCCTTAGTACAAATTGTCCAATAACTAGGAAACCACTCTTTCGAACTTTGATTTCGAAAAAATTATCAGCTAAATAATGTAAAGAAAAAAAGTGGGGTTCTCATTTGAAAAAACAAAGGTTCGTATCGCCACGGGACACTCCTTAAGTGGCATAAAAAATCTCATGAATATGAAAATATGGTCTTTGAGTATATTTAAAGATTTCAAAAATCAGATTTTAAAAAACTTCATTATTAAAGAAAAAAAGGGGGGTGAGCATACTTGTTGGATCATTATGTATATACTCAGTATAGATCGTACTCGTCAAATCAATGTACTTACACATTATATGAGCAGTGGTGTACACTGTTAAGAATTGTTTTCGCTATGGGCCAATAACTGCATTTTTTAAGGGACCATTTTTTTATAACTGTGACAAATAATACGTCATACATATGAAATTTTATAGTTTTAAGTATAGACCTATACACTTGATTCATAGCGATTATATAGGTATAGCACTATAGCCGTATAGTCGTATATAGAATATAGATATATAATATATATATAGTTTTAAGCGAAATTTCACTATGGGCAGAGGCCTAGCCCCCCCCCCCTTCCATATAAACACCAATAATTATATGATGTCACTTATCAGGCACCCCACGCCTTGAAATTTTGAATTGAACATATTTTAGTCACCAATATTATTATATAGTAAATGGAATGCATTAGTACGAAAAATTACACAATCTGCATTATCTCCTCTTATTATAATATAAGTATCTAACGGTTTGAAAAAAATTATATTATGTCCATGATGGAAACAGGGAAATTACCGCTTGATCTGCACTGTAGGCATCATCATTTCCTATTTCCGGTGTATATTTGTTCATCCCCAGTGCAGTTTTTCGGTCGTAAGAACTCCGTCTGCAGCAGTATTATAGTCAGTCTACAGGGACCACCGCCGCCACCTACATCGTGCTCGTTACAGCTGTCGTCTGGACAAGCTTATTATCCCTCTGTATTACAGACGCAGTATAGACGACCTATACGTCGCGAATAAAATAAAATGACAGTTTCGAAACGACTCGGCTGCAGCGTAGTAAGTAGGTACTATATATTTTTCTTCTCGGACGTGAACGTTTCCGAGAAGTCTATATATATATATATAACAAGAATCGTTTTCCGCCGAGTGTTATCCGCAGTCGAATCGTAGTTTTCACAAATCTGGCCTATTTGCTATGGCCGCTTGATGACCATCGTTCACCACCCTCCAGTCAGCGCCCACTCGTCGGCGTTTAACGGAGGGCCGTGGAAGCTTATACCGCCTCGGCTATACGACCCGGGATATAGAGCGTCCGTGGCTAAAGTACAAAATATGATCCTAAATGAAAAATTCTATCCGTTCGCATTAGGACTGATTTCGTAAGTCGATACGCTTGCGCGTATATACGTTTTACGCCTATTTAGACGTCACCACAGTCAATACCACCTGTACCTATATTACTTCTACAATAGACCTGCGACTGTCAAAGTTTGCGGTATATAGGTTCTTCCGAATGGCATTGCGGTGGTGGTGAGTGCTAGCTGTGTAGGTATAAAGTATGACATAAACCGTTTTCGTAAAATTATGGAAGTCTCGATAAACATTGTTTGGATTGATGGAAACAGTACCCAGGATTTGTCAACTACCCCTAGCCCCCCTCCCCCTGGATGCAAAAGGTTGAACTCTTCGCTATATGGTCAGAGTGGTTTATTTAAAAGTTAAAGTAAGTGCGGGCTGACGTCGATTAGATTTTGTGAGAATGATTTTCCACATTCTACTATCGAACAAATCAAAAATATTATAATATTATAATAGAGCTCAACGTCAAAAAAAAAAAAGATTTACTTTTGAGGCACATATATAAGCTGGATCAGAATGTCATAAATAGATAATAATATAATATTATATGTATAGACAATAGAGCGTGACTATAAAATTTCGTAGAGGGGGCAATCATGAACCAAGTGTGTTTATACAATTTGACCACAATTTAAAATTTTGTTAATGCATTAATATATTTGCCTTCCTTCCCCGCCTAGACTATAGATAATTAATAATTGTATAACCATTCAAGTCTTTTTTATTTAATTCCATCAGAATCGTAATAAAATTAATGTTATATTATTGTCTAAAATTTAAAAACTTTTAGAACGTCAACAATTTAAAAATAAATAAATAACGCCACGCACGTCGGATTAGCTGTAATGAAATTATCCGGTGCTGAGGGCACTGAACCGAAATTATGGTACACAACAAATTCACAATTAAAAAAATTAAAACAGTTATAATAATTTTTACCATGTTTTCGGTTGATAATTAAAAACTCGCAAACCATAATGTAAAACGGGAAAAAAAATACTTACAACTTTACGCTGACGTTTGTGTTCAATGAGATTGCTAAGACTCAACTTTGTGAAAACTCCAAAACACATTTTCCGTATACCTGCAAGTTGAGTTTGGATAAAGTATATGTATATTAGGGGTATACTGGTATTACATAATCAAATGTTTGTACAAACTACCTAAATGATTGACAAAAATGTTTGACTAGGTAACACAACCGCAATTCCTACGTGACCACGCGTCCCACCCACAACGTGTTATATAATAATTATTAGCTATTGAATGAGCATTAGGTGTTAAAAAATGATCAGATTATTTAGCTCATATATTGTTATCTCGCACTAGCTTTGCCAATAATTCACAAGAAGAGGACTTAAATCATAATTGTTTTGACGCTTTGTCAATTATTTAGCTAGTGCCATTAGGGCATTAGGCCAAAGGCCAATACAATGATGTAAAAGTATTATTCATTTTTTTCGATTTATTGTTAAGAATTCAAGAAATTGGGTAGTTAAAAAAATTGATATTCAATAAAAACACTTAGTTAAATTATTGATTTAATTAAGCGATGAGATTGAGAATTTTTGAAAATTACCAAATATATTTTTACGTAGATATTTAAAATGTACATTCAAATTAAAATACGTTTTGTTTAAAGCCCAGGAGAATGCACAGATAATGTTCTTACCTGGATTACCAATAGTTATCTCTAAAGGTTATTATTACTTTTACACAAAATTGGAAATGTTGAACACAAATTTCATATTATGTTGACGAACTTCCATAATATTACCTAATTTAAATCGTTGGAACTAAAATTTAAAAAGTATCAAATTTTGTAAATTGTAGGTAGGTACTTGTGTAAGAACTTCACCCCTTTTTCTTTAGTGTAAGTACACTGTACAGCACTGGGATGTCTAATTTTCTGCGGTGCACGGTGCATACAATATAGTTTATTGACGTAATTCGAGTTCTAATGATTTTAATTTGACACAAAGTTAAAAATTTAAAAACCTAATCGCATACGACAACGTTACACCGCATAACCACTCATTATGAGGTTTTATGTAGGCAATTTTAATAAAATTTACCACAATGAATTATAATGAAATTACAATTCATTCGAGTAGAATCTGAAGACTACACAAATTAAATTCCATACTTGCTCACGTGTCACTATTTATTGAAATAATGTAATCTATTACGCGGTGTAACAGTGTAGTTTGAAGTTATTAACACGAAACTAAAACGGCCAAGTTTAAGGGTTGGAGTGTTTTCCGATATGGAAGCCCCCTCTATCGTTTTATTATTAAAATTACGTTATATTTTCACAATAGTCACATGGTATCAGCACTTTCATTATAATTTTGCTACATCCATTTTGTAACATAATATAATTTACCTTATGTTCTTATACAAGTTGTTATCCTTCTCATGCGAGTCCATAAAGATTGTCACAAGTTACCTACAAAGTGTCATATGTAGGGTTTCCAAATTTGAGTGAGAATTTTTTCTTATGGGGGCTACAAATATATATTTTTTATTTATTTTTTTTTTTTTGGAATTTGTGAAACGTAATTAAACTTTAAAGTGATCTTTCATGGAGGGGGGGAGGCAAATTTCTAGACACTCGACTATCCTAGTTATTCCTGTGACAAGTCAGCCCCTATTAACGGCATCCAAGATGTCAGGAAGTAGGTATAAACGTACAATGCAGTCTGAAAAATGTATGTAAAATATTATTTATTATTATTATAAATTATAATATTTCGTAGACAATAATAATAAATAATAATACCTATGTTGTAGTTTAATCAATCACACAATAATACTTAAAACATTTATTCCTTTGGTAAATCTGGATGATTGAACAATATTGCATACACGTCTAATATAATAGAAATGCAAATAATGTTCAAATCATCATTGAAAAAAAAAAATTACTACACAATATTTAAGTATAAAATACACAAACACACGACAAACACAAAAATAAAAATTCAGATAGTAATAAAAACAATAAATGTGTTATTACTTAAAGAACTTAAAGAATACAAAAATATATATAAAGTTATATAAAATATATATAAGTAATATATTATAAAAATACAACAACCATTGGATTTATTGCGAAATCTGTGTAAAAATAATTGACATGCGCTCTGGTTTTTTTGTTTAATGGTAACTGCATGTTTGCTGACATAGTTTTTTTGTAAACAGGTTGTTTTGAGCAACTCGATTACTATTGTCTTAACATTACTATTAAAATATGTAAATATATAAATATATAGGTGTATATTTGAATACACTACACATGTGATATGTATTCATTTATGACAAAATATACATATTACAAAAGAGGAGAGAAAAAGCAGTCTATAAAATCAGACAGTACAGTACATTTCGCATACAATAGTAAGATGAAGTTTCTATTCTACACAATTTTCACTAACATATTATTATATAATATTCTTCTACTAACACACAAATATATAAATATAATAAATTAAAACAAATAATATCTGTAAATGAGATTAAAGTAGTTTTTTTTGTATGAAATACGAATATTGCACCAATAGGTCTCAATACAAAACAAAAAGGTTTACTGTTAAAAAAAAAATGAGGCTGTACTCATATTAATATAAACTAATACAATTTGATCGGTGAATTATCAAAGATACATAATATTTCCAGAATTCTCTATTTAGTATAAATATTATTAATTTAAATTTATAATATAATATTATGTATGTTATATGATTATACTAAATACATTATATGATCTAAATCAAAAAATATCAGAAATAATAAAATCATCATTGGTCACAGCTTCATTTGTTTTTTTCTTTAAATAAACATTATTTAAATTTTTTCATACAGGGGCTTTCATTGGGGGTTTCTTGGGTGGAGGCGTTGGTGGCCTATTGTTTTCTTGTAAGTTGATTAATTGTAACGGCTGTTCTGACTGGACATGTAACAATAATAAACTATTTAGTATCTTACTACTACATAATACAATATGTTCTACAGAATAAAAATGAATACTGACCATAATGTTATTCATTATAATAGGACTACAATAATCTGGTAGGCCCAAACTGTCCTTGTCTGAGAGATTTGAATAATCTGCTTCTCTCGTCTTAGCAGGCAGTGGTGGAGGAGTGTCATCATCACTTGCCGTTGAATCTGTTGCTACTTGTAAAAATTACAGACATAAAGTAACAATAATACTCTATCAAAGTATTACAGTGTTTACTTACCCAATGAATCCCTGTTAAGACTGTTCATGGAAGGTAACTTTGAAAATTGATACTGACCACTATTGGGCCGACTTAAACGTCTCTCTTTTTCCACTTCTGAGCGTAAAGGCCTTTTGGGTGTCAGCTATAGGTTTATAATAAACAGTTATTATTTTCAAAAATAATTATTGAATTATTATTGTAATTACCTCTTGCCGTAGCTCAATGACAGGCGTAGGAGAAGAAAATACACTCAGATTACTGTTTATAGAACTCAAAGACATATTGTCTGCATCAGGCAGTGCATACCATTGACTATTGCTAGAAGAGCTGTTAGAAATACTCAAATCTCTATCATTTGTTGTCGCCATTTTTGATACAGTCCTATTACGTCTTTTTTTTTCTTTTTTATCTTTTCTTGTAAGCGCCCCAATAGTACCAAATTTATTCGAACCAGACACTAACACAGGTCCTGCAAAGATAGCCAAGCTGGAAGATAGCGAAGTTGTTGACATAAGAGATTGCTTAGTTATACCATTTTGTCCTCTATAAAATAAAAATTAATTATACAAATAAATACATTATATATAACATTTTCCAAAAGAAGAGGGCCAAAGCCCCTTAGGCCCCCTCTCCTTCGATTCACAAACTGATACTTGGCACCCCTTCCAATTAAGCTACTGACTTACTCTGCTGATCCAATACTAGATCCAGAATATCTTTTTTCATTAAAACGGCTGCCTGCAGTTGTATGTCTTCTCATTTTGATTACATCAAACTTAATATCACACGTCTAAAAGGAATAATGGTAAATAAATACTCAACAATGATTAAAAAATTATTACACAATTTTGTATTCTATATGGGTACCTTTTTGCCATAATTTTCTTCAATATGCACTTTCATTTTTTCAAAACAATCTTCAAATCGTGATTGTAAAGGTGTCAGCGACGGTGGAGCACGTGCGCTATGTACTTTTATACCAATATCTAATAATGGTATTTGGGAAGCAACCAAATCCTTTAACATTTCGATAAGTTGTTCATCTTCTTCATGATTCAACGAATATTCAGATGTGAAAAATGCTTTTTCATACTTGGTCACTCCACCCATCACAGCTGCATCCAATATGCCATTCAATTTCATAGTCAAAGGATTCAATGGTAATGTTGAGTCATTTCTATGAGCTATTATCAACTCTCTTAGATACCTATAATAATAAACAATAATTTGAATACTAGTCTGATTAATAGTTTGACATTGATTACTTATTTGTTTCCTGCATAGTCTCAATTGCATTTTTAAGTGGACTTATTTCGTATGTATCAAAATGTTTAACTGGAAACCATCGTAATATGCCAGGTAATGAATATGTTGTATCTAACACGGTGCGTTCAATCCATAGATTTGCAAATTCGTTATCATCATTTGAGTTTACCTTAGGGTCTACACGGTAAAATGGTCTTGAAAACTTAAATCGCTTTACGTCATTCACTCTATGATAGTAAAAGAATACAAACATATTTATTTATCATTTATATAATTAGGTACATTGTTGATTATATTGTAATAGTTAACCTATAATGTCTAAGTATTTGCTGGCTGATTGGTTTTCTTAATAAATGTTCTTTTCGGTCATCCATTACAGGTTCCACATTATTAATTTGAATATCTGTATTAATTATAGAGTTAAGGGAATTAAAAATATTGAAATAAAATACATAAACACTATTAATACAAACATGCCAATCATTAAAATTCACCACAATTTCATTAAAAATGTTTTCATGTATAAAAGGATACATTGATTAGAAGATTCAGTGATTTCTGATCCAGGTTTTGATAGAGTTTGCATTAAAGTAGCATTGGGAAATTGATTCAGTGTCCTGTTTGAGAAATCGCTTAGACGTTCATATTCTTTGCCTCTGTATATAAAAACTTTGTTTTGTATGAATGAGGGAAAACCTTTACCATAATATGCAACTCTAAAATACTCTGGTTCAGGTCTAAGCTGCTTCATTATATTATCATAGAAATTTGACATTCGTTGAAGTAATGAGCTTAGCTGTATATAATCATATGTCTCACTTTCACACTGTCTTACTAGTTCTTTACACATACACACAGCACATTCCCACATCTGAAAAAAAAAGTGTAATACAATTTTTGTAAAACTGTTTGAAGTAACAAACATCTTACTTTTCCTTTATTGAAATAGTCAATGATATCGTGGTACAAAGCCTCCTTTAATTGTCTATGTGTGTCACACGTTGGGTATCTCAATGGAGACCGTAATAAAGGTGGTAATGGATCATTCGACCACGATAGTAATTCACTGTGTAGTCTAAGAGTATACGCAGCTTCGGCAAAGTCATCACATTCTAAGTGAAGAGAACACAGTTTGTTCACATATCTGATATACATTTCTTGTCGTTTTATATCCATGTAAAAATTCTAAATAAAGAAAAAGTTTGTAAAATTCATAACATTACATTTAAATTAGGTTTATATATTTTTTTTTACCAATAAGTTAACAGTACAATTCATCCTATTTTCTTTGTTTTCATCATTGATGACAGCTCGATATTCTAGTAATCGTTCCAGAAGACCAGTAACTATTTTAACAAATCGATTACCCTGAAATTCAATAAAAACTAAGTTTAGATATGTATAACATACTTTATTTTATTATTTTAAGATTCTTGACATTTTTAATTTTAAAAACATCAAGTAAGTGCAATAAAAGTCTCATAAAATGTTACACATATTTATAGAAATAAGAAACTTTTAAGTTTAACATTTAGTAGAAAAAAATAAATAACCTAACCTAACATAGAAAGAATAATATACTTGTTTTTGTAGGCATAGTTCTGTTATATCGCGAGTGTGGCATGTCAAGTGTATCACTTTTTTAATTTTTGTCAATAATTAATATTGTTTTCCCAGATATAACGATACACATTTGTGCTTTAACTAAATGGTTATGCTTCTGCATAATAAGTAATATATTATACAAATTATTCAACTTTAGTTTATGAATTGAATATTGTCAAAGAGAAGTGTTAATAGAAATTTAAATTGCATTATTTTACTTGACTTAAATAATATTATTATATTAATATTCACACAGTTATAAATAAAATAATAAAATCATAAGTGTCAAGAAAAAACTGGTATTGGCGTTATTTTTGCATAATACAACAAAATAATATGAATTAAATATTTTTGTATCTGGTAATAAATATTCAAACATAGTAAGTTATAACTTTTTTTTTCATAATTAGAAATATTAAATTTATTTTGTGTACTCAAGAATATTGGATTAATTAGGTAAAAGTTTACAGTTAATGATTGACAGTACTTAGTGTAATATAAGTCCTGAAGCAAAACCCTCTGCTTTCTAAAGTTATTTAACTTTGAGGATTAAATATTTTAATTACTTGGTCTCTCATAGTAGAATGATTTTCACACTTCCTTAACATTACAGATTCAAAAAGTTCTTTGAACTGTTCATCACCTTTACCACCTTCAACCAAGTGATCTAGTTTGGCGATCATTTCGTTTTCAAACTGTCAAACATAATAAATTTGGTAAGCCACATTACAATATTTACTATTACAAATTCATGGGATAAATAATATATAAAAATAAAAAGTAATATCTAATTAATACCATTTAATAAAAAAAAACTTACGTCATTGAATTTAGCTTTAATGTTACTCGAGTCCCGTTTATTTGTGTGACCATCAAAACACGAATAAAACTCACATTGCATCATATCAAAGAATATGGGTATGGTGGCTTTGCGCAATTCGACTTCGGGCGTCAACGTCATTTCTAGGAAAGAGCCCACCAGACTAGGGACGAAATTTACTTTGTACTGCCCTATAATACGACAAAAACAAAATTTAAAACAGAAACTTAACTCAGGCACCCGGAACAGCATGGTGACACAATGGAACTCAAGTGTTCTATGCAAAACTTACCCAAATTAAACCACATGCTTAAGATTTCAAATCCTGTTTCTCTACGCATGTCCTTGTACCGACTGATGATCCTCCAGCGTTTATTAGATGAGAATTGTTCCAGCTGAAGAGATGGCTGCGTCAAGAATGTAACGGCGCAATGGAAGAAGTTATTCCATGCTTGGTGTTCGAAGTCTTTGAAGAAATAGTCGCGGATTGTGTGCGAAAAGTACCTCAACGACTTTAATATCACGCTGTGTAAGGAAACAAACATTTAAATAAATATTAGTTGTGAATCTTGTTCACGTAGCGTACATAGAAAAGTGCATGCAAAATCTACATTTTATAACAATCCGAAAGAGGTGATCTAAACAGTATCCCAAGACTCGGATGAGATTAAGAGAAGGATGTGGAGGAGGAAGTGGTAACCTTTTTGCAGGTCCAGTACACGTTACAACATTTGTAAATACAATATTCTATCTGTATTTAATTTATATTTCATAAGATCGGGTCACTTGGCGTCGGTTGGCGGGTAGGGGGGCGACGCGAGCATTTCTTGGGAAAAAAAATCCAGGATGATACAAGAAATTAGTCCCCCTCTACTGTAGATGATATCCAATAAAATGTATATGTTCCTTTTTATATTAAATTGCAGTAAATTATTGTGTAAAATATACATACATGTGTTTTAAACTTCTTTTAGAGTAACTAATATAACAGATATTTTATAGATGTGTAGAACAGCAAAAGAGCTGTGTAACCAATATTATAGGCACCTTTTATAAAAATTAAAATTAAATTTTAGAATTCATATTTAAATAATTATATAACATACGAGGTCCCGGATTTATTTGTAGGTATGGTAATTGAAAAATCCACGTGGGGGGCCTGCTCAAAAGGTGTAGCAACGTCTTACCTGTTCTGAAGCATTATCATCTCGCACCAGTCTTTGGGAAACACAGGCCGTATAACAAGATCCTTGAAGACGAGCAGTATTTCCATGAGAAAATCTAGTAGATCGATTTTGGTGGGAAAGTTTTTAATGTAGATATCAAAATGTTCGGCGGTCATCTGGCGCAACGTCGATATCATGATGGACACGAGATAGCCCTAGAGCACAAAAATACGAAATTGTTTGCCGGTATTATAATGGGAAATAATGATTATTTTAACACTCATAGGCTTTCAGTGCTTGTTAATAAAAAAAAATATTGTTTTGACTATTGATATTTACAATTTACAAATCGAAATATCTTAAAAAATTAAAATTAAAATTATTTTGCTTCATATAAAATATAGGTTGTCCGGTTGTCGTTAAAAAAATCATCATGGTATACACTTACCACTAGTGTCCCTTCGCGGTTCATCGCTATGGTGGTTTGTATAACAGTGCGCATAACAGTGAGCATTATTTCGGTGATATCACGAAACGTCGATCCCGTGTCGGCAACGTACAGCAGATCCATAATGTCGCCTAATAGTTTTACACACATTTCGACCTGTACACAATGGATAGTCGTAAAAATAAATTAAACTTTTACATGAGTTAATATATTTTCATCAAATTAGACGGCCGCGAGGTCTACAATACAGAGTTAAGTTCACAAAAACAAGAAAACAAAAAATAATAATAATACACATCAATGCAAAATCGTAAAAATTCAATAAATCGCTCGATTCGCATAAAATAAAGAAGTCTATCCACAAAGCAAATATTTATGGTAAATTATGATATTTATATACGAAAAAAAACATTACCTACTCAAATAATAAAAATGTAACACTTTTAAACAGCACTTAAGAGATCATAAATAAAACAATTTACAAAATAAAAAAGTTAGCAAATCATTTTTTATAAAAATAAATGTTTACAAAATAAATAATAAATATTTACGACAGCAAAATGTGGATTTAAAATAAGATGAAAATGCTTTCTAAGAAGTACTTTAAGTTTTAATAAATATATTTTTATCTTGTTCGATTTTGTACAGACATTTGATATCGGATGTTTTCTAACAATATAAACCTATTCATAGGCAGTCATTTGATTTGATTTTTCGGGGGATGGCTGGCTAAGATGTTCTTTCACAAAATCAGTCAATTATTAACATAAGAAAATAATATTCTTTTTAATCTTGGGGCCCTGAATAAATCGTTTTTGTGTTTGGAGAGGAATGCTATAACCAATACTCTTTCTGAAAACATATTTGAATTCATCATGAAATTGACTTGAAAATGATTTTTCAACTTTTAGAAATTGAACCCATCAAAATTAGATTTTTGAGCACACTGCTATTTCTTTTACACTATAATCACCTACTATCCAGTTACCAACGCATCTATATGATGTGCCATCCTCACACAGGTCAGTATCGAATCTACTTAATCACGTTAATCTTCTTATTTAGTATACATTTCAGTTGTCCAGGGATTCTAAATTACTAAATTACCACAGTAATTAATGCAGACATTTTTCTATTTTTTGTTAATTTTTATGTTATAAGTAGTAAAAATAATTCATTGGTGGTGTTATACAAAGTCTAAATATTAATCTAGCTAGTGTTTAAACTTTTAAAGTAAACAACCAAGTACAAATTAATGTGCATAAATACATAATTTTAATTAACATACTTGATCACTCATGTCAGGAGAGTCTAGTAACTTGCGGCCATTTTCTCCCAGCACTTTGGCAATTTTTGCTACTGATTTTGTTTTGTTTCGAAACTCGATGCTAGTTTTTGCCTGGTGAAGTTAATAAATACTACTACTAAACATCACCTAACGAAGATTTTTTTTTTCTTTAAGTACCTTATATTGATATTATGTTTAACAAAAAACAGAAGTATAAAAAATTATTTTACTATCAAATTAACTTATTTTGTTAATGACCAAAAATAAATAATAATATCATTTAAAATACAAAAAAAGTAATTAACTTTAGATTTTTTTTAAAAATTGTAGGTCAATATATTAATTACTTTACTATTATTATTATCAAGAAGAAATGCATTATTTAATAACTTATTTTTATTTTTATTGGTCTTAATTAACCAGCAACAATATTATATGCCATTGGGTGGTTTTGTAGTAAGTCTTAAACTGTGGGGAAGGGTATGGTTGGTTTCGAACAAGTGTAAATATATGGCAAGGACTTACCATTAAGAACCTGGGTGGTCACCCATCCAGGAACTAGTGGCACCAGGTCAGTGCTGACAGAGCACATTTGTGATTGAAGTCAAACACCCTGCCACACCAAGCCACTTAATGGTGTATTATATAAGATTACCATGCCAACATGATCAACATATTTTTAAGAAAAGATAATCTATTTAAGTTCTCCGAGGTAAATGCATTTAATAGTGCAGGTACTTGCTACTATATATTTTGTTCATTTCAATATGTTCAATTATTTTTATCAATGCATCATAACATAATATATTTAAATATATTTAAATAAAATATTGTGCTTAAGTACCCAAACATTAAATAAACCAAACACCACATTAAACATACAATGCAATGTTTTAAATCAAAAATAACAAAAATCTGTACCAAAGTGTAAATAATTGTAAACATTAATGAAATACGGACACAGTTTTGATCACAGTACCTTATTTTTCCAAAATAAATGAAGCCTTATTTTACATGTACATAATATAGAGGTAATTTAAACGAGTTTACATTCATTTTTAAAATTGTATAGTCAATTTACAGTTATTTATTCTTGTTTAGCACAAATTTACTCCAATGTAGTCAATTAAATAAGCCTATATGTACCTAATATGCAGCTATTAAATAATGCATTTCTTTTTAAATAGTTTCAAAATTAACAACCTATCTCTAGTAAAATTATCTATATTAGGGTTGACAGTATTGAAATCAGAGATCGGTATTGCTATAATAAAATAGGTTCTAGTATGGAATGGTATACCATAATACTGGAATACCAAAAAAAGAAAACAGTGATACCAACTTGCAGTATTAGAACCAGTACACCTAAAAAACCAACAACAGGATCAACCCACATAGTATATGGTATTATTTCAGGATTAAACGGTATGTTGGTACTCCGGTTCTATGGTATACCATTCAAGCTATACTCAAGAAATAAAAGGTATACCAATGCAAGATGACAAACAGCAAAAACTGTCAACCTTAACTTAAACAAATACAGATACTTAATTGAAAAGAAAATCCGTTGAACTAATTTTATTTGTTACTTAAAACCAAGCGAATATTATTAGTTATTAGTACTATTATAAAAATATTAGTATGTCAAATAGTATTCAAATGTATTAATTTTTTTTAGAATCCCAAAACAAACATGCAATAAACAAATAATTGGTTGGTTTTTAATATAAAATTGTATGCAAGACATTCAAGTAATCTGTTGCCATTAATTATGAAATAACAATTAATCAATTCTATTCAAAATCTAATCTCTTATTAATCAAACATGGTTTTTCTTTCTTTAGTTGTATCATACTTAAAATTACACTAATATTAGAAATGAAAAAATGAATTTCATTAACTCAATAGGTGAATGAATATGAATTATTACCTAATACCAAAATACATTAACCAATTTTAGAATAAGAAGAATTCAAAACTATAATTTCATAGTACCAAAGAAATAACAAAGATCAAGGATGTTTTTCCCATAAATTATCCAAGATAAATAGATTTTTAGATGAATAAATATAGATTTGGGAGTCTTAGGAATAATTTTACCCATATTTAGTATTAGTATTTGCAACATTTAAATAATTTAAATTGGTAAATTTAATTTCAATTAAAGCACAAAACAAATCAAGATTGCCAATGTGCTGTGAGTGGTAGGCCAACAAGCAACCACAAGGTAAACTCTCATAACACTGAAATATGTTAAAATATTTATACAATTATATTATGTTAACACACATTTTTAGTTACATACAATTCATTCCATTTTGTTTTTATACACATGAAAAAGATTTCCATTTGGTTAGAACAAAAATTAATGCATAATATACATTAAATACACAGTGTCTAGAAAGTTTTAAAAACATTTTATGATATCTGTACAGAATATTGATTTGTTTACAAACAGTCTAGACACTATGTATGTGAGTTTGCGACAATATATATTGTTGGTTAAAATATATTGAATATTATACTGTGCCATAATTTGTATTTAAAACACAAGCATGCACGTTGCAAATTTCAAGATGCAACAAAACATTAATGAAATGTGAGCAAATATTTACATTAAATCGATAATTACTTAAGAGGACACTACACCCGCATGTGTTATCTCAATCTTAAAAATGTTTTAAGCAGGACAACTAAACTAAATTCCATAGTGCATAGGGAAAAACTTTATCTGAGTAGTAGTTTTTATTATTCTGATAACATAAATACAATTAAAGTTATCAGTTTGAAAACAAGTTTTTTTTTTATTTAATTATTAATAATTATTGTTTAGTGCTATGGAAAAAAATAAAAAACTACGACACAGATAAAGTTCTTCCCTATCAGCTGTAGAATTTTGTTAATTCTACTATAAACACAGAGGTATTATAGTTGTCCCTTGCAAAACAGTTTTAACTATGTTATACATATTTTGTAAAACAGAAACAATACATCGGGTTGAAGCGTCCTCTTAAACCATAAATTTAAATAAAACATTTTATGACAGAAAAATTAATCAATTAATTTCAAATTAGTAAAATATTATTAAAATTATGCTATGGTTGAAATTTTATACTTGCATACATTAAATTAATGAAATATTTAGTTTTAAATAGAATACATACCTCATCAGAAGACTCCAAAAGCTCTTTAATTCTAGCAAGAATAGATGGAAGTAATATGGCACGACAATCTGAGTTTAAAAAAAGTTGGCTATGAACTATATCGCTCATGGTGATTAACTTTTGTTTCACTAGTCTGGATGGAGGCAAGTTACCAATGAGTTCCACCAGTAAAGTACTTTAACAGAAAATTTGAAGTACAGTAAATGAGTGATAACATACTAACAACATTGACATTGAATCTTATTAATAAGTAATACAATTATATACCTTAATTGAGTAGTACTAAAGACAGTCATTATGTCAGGAATAGAATAAGGAATATATTTAAGACATGCACCTTGTAAAAATAATGTTACATCTGAGTTACTACACATTATATTCGATATCAACTTCAACATTTCATACATGGACATTTCAAACGTTTGTTGTCCTTTACCTTCATACAATCTATTTAAAAAGAAATGATAAATAAATAACATATAATATTAATATAAATATTGGAAAACAATGAATACAACATAATTACAATCATAAGTAGGAATAGATAGGTAACATTTTGTGATTGGGAGTATAAGTAGAATGGACTAAAATTACTTTTTGACACATGAAAAACACGATTGATTGTTGTCATAAGGCATTTAGTAAAATATATATAAGTAAAATTGCATATACAAACCATATGTATTATGGAAAACTATACTTAATGAATTATTTTGAACAAGGGTCAACATATTCATAGGTGTGACAGTAGTGACAGTGTGTGCTATATCTGTCATTTAAAAAAAGTGTCATGTTGGTCAATATCCAAGAAAATGATTTGCCTATTTAAATTAAATATTAATAGATAATAGTAGTGAAGTATATTCTACCTCTTTGTTTTTGTTTTTTAATTTTATAGAAATTGAAAAATTGGTAAGTATTGCCAATGAAGTAATAAATATGACGATTGTCCCACTATTACACATTATGTTATATGCAAAAAAAAAATAAAACAATGTTACTAATTTATCCATCAAACAATTTGTAAAAAGATTCGTCTCTTTTCCCTCATTCAACAACTGATTTTAAAAATTTAGATACTAAGATTTTTTTATTACCAGACATTGAATGTGTTGCATTTATAAAAGAAGCCTAGTCAAGCTTATAAATCTGTTAAAAAAAATACTAAAGGCATTTGTCCTAGAGTGATTATCTACCTATGATTAAAGTTATAATTTTAATATATAATTCAATATTAAAGTTTAAAATAAACAATTAATAACAAAAACACTTACTGAGAAAACAAAAAACGAGATCTGGCAATAAACTTCATGATGTACTTGAATGATTTCATTATTTTTAATAAGAGATCTTTGTCAGTTTGATCCGAGTTACTTAAATGGAACTTTAAAACTACTATCAATTTACTAGAACATACAATAATTATATATATTATAAAACATTTTGTTGCCAAATGTATTTGAATTTATAACTCACTTATAGGCCAGTGTTGCAGAAAAACTTTCTTTAATATATAAATCTAGAACTGGTTGGAAGTGCTGATATTTTCTATCAGAAACTAATCCAATAATATATAGCTAAATACATCAACATTGAAATTAATGAATAATGGACATAAGAATAGAAATTACTGTTTAAACATATTTACTAACCAAACATTCAAACACCATGTTGTCAAAGAGATCAGAATCTGAATTATGCATAAGAATGTTGAATAATGCATCTAAAACATCTTGCAAGAACTTAACTACTTCTTCGCCGTCTACTATCATCAAAGCAGATAAACTCGTGCGTAATTTGTCAGGGTGACTTGTCCAATTCAACAAACCCAAGAGATCAACTGAATAAAACAAAATAATAATACCATATTATTTAATTTATAGATATTTTACTAACATACCATTTTGTGTTAGTTTTGTGGAGCAAATATTTGACTGTATAATAAATACATCTTTATTAGCTAAGGATAGTCCAGGTACAGATATTTGATTATTTGTTTCAGTTAATTCATTTTTCCTTGAAGCAAGACTTAGATACGATATGTCCATGATATCAAATTTTTTATGATCAATCTATAATATAATATATTGGATTTAACATAAAGTATTGAGTTTATAGAGAAATAAAAATTGTATACTACAATACATACTTTGTACACCAACAACTCATGCAACGTGTCTCTCAAGGTAGTGCCATTATCTTGCATTAATTTAACAAATGATAGAGCAAATGGCTTTTCATTTTTATCTTTAGTTTCATTAGACGATCTATGTTTGAACATGAACTTCAAATGACTACCTTTAAAATCCTCTATAGGTATGGCTAATTTTACAATTTCATACCAACGAGGTTTATCTTCATGATAATAAACAACAGAATTAAAATCAGAAAGAGGTTCAGAGTCGCCGCCCAACATAATTACTCCCTAAAATAATTATTAGATATTAAAGGTTCAATATTTGATATTTATACTTGAGGAGAATGTCAGCTCATTTTATTTTTCTCTCTCACCCAAACTCGAAGTTTAAAGGTAAGATTATTATCTGGGGCATCTTTAAACTTTTCAATATATTTTAATTGTATAGAGTTATAAGTGTATGAGGATGTACAAACATTTAGTTTTAAAATACTCATAATTGGCTTTAAAATCAAAATATAATGCGCTGACACCCTTTTAAATAAGAAATAATCATAACTTACTAGTAACTTAACACCTTTTTCATTACATGCAGTGACGGTAACTTGGATATTTTTGTCCGATGAAGACAGGCTTCCTCTTGAGAACTCTCCATTTACCAACGTTAAGTAGAGATCATTTCTCACATCACCAGGTAATATAACTTCTGGGAAGCCCATTTTTCTCACTAAGGCAACATTACCGAGTACTAAATGTGGACATTCTTCTCGCACCTACCAATGAAGACCAATTAAAATAATACATAAATTATATTATAATAAATAAAATAGTTGTAAAATACCTGTTTAATATCCCCATGAAGTAGTTTAAAACTGACATACAGTCCTTGACCTTTATGTTCTTTATGAGAATAGTCTCTGAGATTTAAATACCTTTTCAGGGTATTTTCTAGATTATCTTTTTCACATCTAAATAAGAAAAAATTCAATTTTTAATTGAATTTTAAATTAAATCAAAACATATTTACGGTAAAAAAGGCATAAAATGATGCTTGTCTTCATCACTCTCTAATTTTTGGGTAAAATACAAAGTTAAATCCATAGCTGCAACACCCCATGGTCTACGAATTTGTGTTGTAGCCCAACTCTTTTTACTATTGCTATCATTATCCATACCACCAATTCTTATTATATAACACACTAAGTATACCTTCTCTCGAGTTAAATCTCTGGTTCCTAAGTCCTAAAAAATAGATAATGAAATTGTGAGTATTTTTAATTCATGTGAATTAAGAATTACAAAAATATTCTATTTAGATTATTACTGTGAATAAAGCTCTGAAATTATGAAAAATATCAGTCTGTGGCCATCCTTGGTCCATTTTATTGGTTGCCCATCGTATAGCAAAATTTTCAGAAAATGATTTACCACTCTTTGCATCATACAATGTTAATAGCAGTTCAGCATCATCCATTATTTTACACATGAAATTGTGTACGGATAAATACACAGTGTAGTTATACAAATAATTGATTTGCTGAATTGACTTTTTATACACTCCAGCAGTCTACAATTATAAATATTACAACATTTAAAAACAATATTATTGCATTAAATAAACACAAATTTTACATGAGAATTTTGGATGCGTTCAGTAGCTATTTCATGATGTTTGTATAGTTGGATGGTTGGTGTATGTAATGGATTCAAAATATTACCCTGTTCATCCCTAACCACCATATCTAGTCCTAATAATCTAAATAAGTAAACAGAATACAAATTATAAACTTCATTACTAATATGTAATAACACAAAATATAAGTTAAGTCATTTCAATAAAAATTACATCACAGGCGAGTCACTGTTTGAATAATTATAATGAATAAAACAATTTTTTTTAATTATATTTTTTTGTATTATTTAAAATTTGTTTACTTGTTTCCAATATCTATAGTAGATGTAGCCAGTCTTTGTACTTCTTTTAGCTCGTCTACTGGAAGTGTACCAGATAATATTTTACTTCTAAAGTTTATTAATTCATACATTTTATTTTTTACATTTTTGAAATTTGAGTTGTGAGACTAAAAAAAATAAAAAAATAAAAAAATATTTGTACACCTACAAATGATTTATTCTTACTATGTATAATTGTTTCCATATGGCACCCCATTCTCGGATAACGCTAGTTAATTCATGCACAATTTGTGGTTGTTTCAAAACTGTCAACTCCGCTGGCCTAATAATGATAAAAAAAATTAATCACTAAATAACTAGTTTTAAAAATCAAACAAACCCAAATTTTTCGACAACATTATCCATGATATGAACAAATTTCT
Source organism: Myzus persicae (assembly GCF_001856785.1). NCBI lineage: Eukaryota > Metazoa > Arthropoda > Insecta > Hemiptera > Aphididae > Myzus > Myzus persicae. The sequence goes on from NW_019103999.1 coordinate 108,348, forward strand.
TAGGAAATATCCCGTGGGTTGATTTATTCTTAAAAGAGAATCCGTAATACCATTCAGCACTTTCTTCCAGGACATGAACACATTCACCGGCCAAAAGTTTGATACGATGTGGTCCACTTTGAAGATAGTTATGAATGGCTACAAATCAAAACAAATTCAGGTCATAAATTAATAAATTATATTAATAAATGAAATGGAACAGCAGCTAATAATAGTTGAAATAAAAAACAGTATAGTTTGTCCCCTTTTTGCAGTCATGGTGTTGTTTAAAACACTCAATTATAAATATTGGATGTCATTGAAATTTGCTAACAAGCTCATCCTGTATCTAGTAATGATGGGAGTAACAATATTTTTTTTTGTATTTGATGGTCAACACACTTAACAAAATTACAAACAGTTTTGTAATGAGATAAGAGAAAGAGAACATAATTAACAATACATTTCATAAATATTGTTTGAGAACTTAATGGTAAAATTATATTTTTTTAAATAAAGAAAATTGCTATATTCATGTTATTGATTAATGTATTATTTATAAATTATTGGTTTTGTACATTAGTCATTTATATGACCAAAATAATGACTCATTGCAGTAAATTGAATTCTTATAACTCTATCTACTACAATTCATATGAAAATGAAATACTAACTACTTAATAGTGAGTTTCTATCGGCTATTTCCTAATATAATATATTTATTTCCTTGTTCATCAAAAAGCACAGCACAAGGCTCTTATTAATATTTTTTTTTACGTTTTTTTTTTTTTTTTTTGTTATTTGACAAATAATTAGTAAATAAAAATATTTTAATAGTTTATAATTTATTTTAAAAAAAGTACCTAATAAAGATATCCAATAAAAAACTACTCAATAATATTTAATAAATATCACAATTAATGGTATTAATATAACATACAAACAAATTATGAATCATTCACTTAAAATAAATCAGGTATTTATGTTTCATATGGAATAACATCATCAGTATGTCATATCATGTACATCTTCAGTATTAAGGAACAATCAGCAGTGTCTTGCATACTAAAGAGAGAGATTTAGGCAAGTGTTTACCAGCAATATCCAAATATAACAATACTCATTACCAACACACAACAACTAGGACATTGTACTGACAGCAAAAAGAAACAAACTGGTTAATAGTTTCTAACTGTGTAAAATATGATGCACTAATCGGTTTCACAGAATACATTCGTCCAAGTCAAGGATCAGGCACTGTACTCACCGATTCCATATCTCTTTCGGTCGCTGACATGAGTCCAATTTTCGTCAGTCATGTCATCAAACCGTCATCTGTCGATTCGTTGTGGCGATGTTGCAAGGGTGTACGCGCACATATGTATCCGCGGAGAGAGGACTCGGTGTCGAAGTCTCGATGACACCTCTAGTACGGTCAACAAGATTCGGTGAATATAGGCGGGCCGATCACCACCACCACCTCCAGCGCACGAGCGAAAAGGGGAAAAACGATCGACAAAGGAGAAAATGGAAGTTTGAAAACTACCCTGAGACGGGCGATCCGGCCGAAGAATTTAAATACCGCGGACGCCGAAAACCGACGGACGGCCGTTCGAAGAGCTGCTGCACTCGAATTTCTCTATTGTACGATCAAAATCATTTTGTTTACGTTATCAGCAGCCTGCAAGTCGACGACGACGACGTGCCCCTCCAGGCTCACCAGTTGCCACAAAATATTGGAATCATGATGTCATGATGATGAATAAAATAATGATAATAACCATATAGCTGTTGTTGTTGTTGTTGTTCCGCGACCATAGCAAATAGAGATAAGGACTACGATCTAGGCCGGCCGCCACAATATTGAAAAACGACGTGCGGGGAAAACCCGCACAGTTAAACTGCCACCGGTAGCGCCTCGGTCGTTTGCGTAGGGAGTGATTAGCTCGATTTGAGATTACAACAAACTTGAAAAAATTGTCAAGATGGCTGTAACTCGAACATTTAATTTAAAAAAAATGATTCAACAATCACTGTGAAAAACTATGATTAGCACCCAATGTCCAGGGTTATAGTTAGGTTTAGTTGGGTTTAGTGACGTTTAGTCGGGCTTAGTGAGATTCAGCAGCTAACGTCGCTTTGGCCGATTTTATTCTTATTTAAATTAATTCGGCAGTGCCATCTACTGCCAAAAAATAACTCAAAACCGATTGTGAAGAACTGCCTCCTCTCATAGTCGCTACATTTTCTAGCTAGATAGCGCTGCAATATACTATATTTACAATGATTGATCATAGACATAAAATCGTAATTAACTTACCAAAAAATATATGTTAGGCATCTCGTCATTGAAGTATTTTGTAAACATTGCCCTGTTGACATATGGGTGCACAACGAGGTATAAACTATTTATTTATTTATTAATTAATTTTAACAAAACTATAATACACATATGTATAGTGTTTTCCATGGCTAAATAACTTACAGATAACCAAATAAGTTATTTAGCCATGGTATTTTCCAGTCGAATTGTTAGAACCTAGCTAAACAATTATTGGGTCTCTATCGGATATTAAAATAATAATTTTAATGTTATTCTATAATAAGTATATTGTGCATTATTAAGTGAATTATATTCCCTTCTTAAATGAACTGTATATTAATATTCAAACCATGAAGTTTTATTTAAACCTTTGTTTAGAAAAAAAAACTATCTACTTTAATAAATATCCAAAACGAACTTTCCAAAGTACAAACTATATGTCTTTGAATTAATTTGTAGAATAAGAGGTTAAATAAAATAATAACTAGGTACATATATAGACTAAACAACTTGAGTGATATATTTTTTGACTCAATGATGATGTTTTTACCGCCACGTGAAAGCCGTTCCTGGATATGGTTTCTAAGCCGAAGAGTCGATGTCCCTATGTACGTAAGTTTGATTAAATATTCTTTTGGGGACTTACATATTTTACTTTCTAGTCTTAAAATAAAAATGTATTGTCACAGACAATTTGTTACCCGGGTGACGTAGGGGCACATTTTTTATTCCCGAGCGTGCAACACAAAAAATACGCTACTACAAATGACGACAGCATATCCAGGTCGCAGAATAATAACAAATTTTTTCAATTAAATAGGTATAAATTTTGTTATGCATACTAGTCATGTTTGAGTAGTACAGTACACGGGAGTTCTTATGTCCCTCAAAATTCAACAATTTTTATTTTTAGATTACATAAATGTTTAGTTACATTATAATATTTAAACTCTACCACTCCCTCAGCCACAAAAGGCCCAAAGTCTGGTGAAAAGTTCTGAGGAGTGGGGTGACTTGGACGGATTGAATAACGATAATCAATAAATTAAATGTATGAATATTACTATTACATCTGGTTATGAACGAACCCTGAATTAAAGCAAAGACGTAATTTATCAAACATTAAATTTTTTCTATAAAGCTGAGAAAGTCGCTGCTACCCGGCTAATTATTGACTATCGATCAGAAATTAACTAAGGAAATTTAAAATATTCTTAAATAGCTTAAAATATAACTAACCTAACCTAACCTAACTACCCCTATGCAATAGAATTAATAGATAAAATATTAATTATTCATTTCGTGCTTGACATTATATAGAAAAAATATTTGACTTTTAATTTTACACACTAATTAGTATAGTCGGTGGGTACGTTAAATGTGATGCATTATGTACATGCATTTATGCACTGAATAAATTTATGTCAAATCTAAAAAGTAGTAATCACCTTTTCTTATAATAAGATTTTTATTTAATAACTCATAAAATATATGCTTGTGTTTCTAATATTTAAGTATTTAAGTGGCATTCAACACCATCTTAATCAATAATAAAAACAAAAACATTACAGTAATAGTTAGGTACTTTATATATTGTTGTAATTTAAATTTAAAATTATAAACTATTTTGGTTATTGTCATATCACATTTCATTAACTCAATGAACAAATCGCAAATACGGACCTCTTTGTTATAAAAATGTGTATTAAAATATAGATATATCTTTGCTTTTATCATATTTACGAAATTTAATAGGTACAATCCGTTCAAATAAATGTTTTAATAAAAATATTTGCTATTTTTAAGGCTATGTAATAATTGCTCATTTTGCTCCCATTTACTCATATGCCCTGTGTACTTTAACTCAGTGCAATATTGCCATATTAATATAACAATAATATTCACTGTTTTAAAAGTAGTGCAAAAAATACAATAATTGAATGTTTTCACTATTAGTTTAAGTTTTTCATTTTTTAATTGAAATATCATATATCACTTGTATTTGTCTACGTAATTTAAAAACTATACACGTTATTATTGTTAATGTATTACTCTCTATCTTTAAGTCAAGGTTAGCTATAAAATATAAATGACCATGCTAATCATATTAGTTTTTTATATTATGTGAAAAAAGCCTCAGTATTGTCTAATAAACCAAAAATATGTTCAATAAAAAAATGGTTCCTACACTACTAATATACTTTTTGAATTTATTTTACAAGTTCTTGATCAATGATGACCCACCTTTTTTCCTCAGAGGTCTAATTCGGTTAACAAGTTTCTTCGAGCGTGCCACCAAATATAAGAGTATGAATAATCTCAATCTTAATCTAATAATATAATTTTGTTACACATAGTATGTTACAATTATATACATGTAGATTGTAGGTACATATTAGACTTGTTTTCTTACCTTTTATTGGCTATTGAAAAAATTGCATATTTTGGTACACATTGTAGATCCTCGAATTAGTTTGATCAATACACACTTTTAAATGCATTGGTGATATATATCGAATTTATATTTTCAAATGTCGGACAGACAAAAGAGCAAATACAATAATAATTGCCGAATTTTTAACAAAAATCTGAAGCTCGAATGTTAAAATCTAAGTTACACGACAAGAGGCAGCACTTCAAATATGAGAGTAAGGAATATTAGTTTTATTGGTAGGGAAAATAAAATTGAAAAATATTGAACCTAGATGCTTATTGAATTGAATTGAATATTTTTTAAATTGCTTACATTTTGTACGGTTATTATGATGTTCATTTATTCATAATAACGAACATATTTCTTGATTTTCTTAAGATTATCATTTTAGCATTAACTATCAATTTATGAAGAAATACAATTTCTACGAAGATTTCTTGCGTTAAAAGCATTAATTTCAATCAATCGTTACCCATATAGTCCGTAAGTATATAATAAAGTATAATATAGAAATAGGTGAAACATACTAGTATGACTTGGAGGGGGCTTCAGTAACCCCCAACATTTCTTAAAGCCCCTCCTGAATTTTTGGATAAATGTATGTGCCTATAAACATATTAGTATTAAGCAAAGGTGGGCATTAACTTGTTAAAAAATTAAAGTCAATATAAAAAGTTAATATTTTTAAACTTTTTAACTTAACTAGTTCATTAATTTTGTTTTTAACTTATTGACTTAGTTAGTTAAAATTTGTATTGTTTAACTATCTGTTTACAACTAATTATCATTATCGTGCAGTTAAGTTAATTAACATTTTTAAAAGTATTTTACTGATGCGAAAAATAGTGGTGATCTACAATTAGGTTTAGATGTATCCTATAAGTTTGAAGTTTCTGGTAACAATGTACTATACTACTATAACAACAATTTAGCGTTTTAGGTTTACAGTGTTAAACAGTGTCTTTGTAAATGTTTGTGTAAATCAAAATACTAGTGCAATTTATGACTTATGAATATTGTGGCTTGGAAAAAAAATTAACTTTTTTTAACTTGATAAGTTAGTTTAATTTTCCATCTTAACTTGAAACTTATCGAGTTAATTTTTTTCTTTGTGAACTTTTAACATAACTGGAATCAATTTAATTTCATTAATTTAACTTGTCACAGTTAATTTTTTTCATTAATTTGCCAACCTTTGGTAATAAGAGACCTCATGAATGAGTGTTTTTTTGTCAAAAACTACTACTTCTAATTCCAATGATAAGTATCGACAATAATCACAATTTTTATTCCGAAAGAATATTTGGATTTTTCGTAATATGTGCGAGGGAAGGATCGAGATTTGTAACTGTTGTAATTTAAATTGCGATGGATTTTGTTATAATTTTCAAAAATTGGCAAAATTTCAAACTTAAATATTTAATCAACTAACTAAAATGATACAAATGTGCCTCGATTAATCCCTTGTACATATTGTGGAAAATTAGTATTATTTTTTTTCAAAATGCTATGTAAATGTAATGCTATGTAATCGTTGCGACGTATTGTTGAAATTAAAGTTATCTGTTTGAGTGAAAAATAAATATTTTATCTGGTTCACGACATTGTTATCTGACATATGCGTTCAAGATCCTCGGTCCTACCACTAACAATAATTTACACATTAATACAACAACAAGGCTAATATTGCTGAATGTACAAGAAGTTGCCTATACAATTTTCCTTAGAATCCAGGAGCGGGAGGCCACTCAACTAAATTTTCACTTACAACTTAAAAAAGTGTCATTATACTTTTACTGTTGCATATTAACGAGCAATTCAAGGACCTGCTGTAAACACCAATTGAAACAATAAATAATTAGCTAATAAAAATAAAAGTTTTCCTAACTCCTCCTTTAAATGATCCAAATGGTGTACTGGCTGTTTCAAACAATGATATGGCCAATCTTTTTAGATATCACCTCCCAAAAATATTTACCTCCCACCCAAACATAAACCCAGATCCTGAACATCTAAACACAATATATCATTTTTTAAATAGTCCACTACCCATAAATCTCCCAGCGAAGCACACCTCTCTGAATGAAGTTAAACAAATAATTAATTAAAAATATTTAAATCACCCGGATATGAACTAATTTTCAACAAAATACTCAAACATCTACTAAATAAAACAATTGTTCTACTCACATTCATTTACACCTCCATGTTGAGACTCTCTTATTTCCCTTTAACGTGAAAGTTCTCCATAGTAATTTTCGTACACAAACCTCATAAGCCAAAACATTTAATATCTTCTTACAGGCCAATCAGTTTTCTTCCTACTGTAAGAAAAATATTTGAAAAAATTATCTTAAAAACAGTAAGACCAATAATAAAACCCCAGAATATAATACTTCACTCACAATTTGGCTTCAAAACTAACCACTCGACAATACATATACCAAATCCACCACCTCACTGATAAAGTTGCAACCTCTTTTGAAAATGAAAAATACTTCCCTGGAGTTTTCCTAGATGTTGCCCATGAATTTGATAGCGTATGGCATGATGGTCTGCTTTACAAGTTAAAAAAATTCCTTCCAGCAGCATACTATTTGTTAATACGTTCTTATCTTCTCAACCAGCTTTCTCAGTTAGACAAGTTCATCTAATCAAGTTTTATAATAATTGTTTTTACAAACATATACCCTTTATAATTAGAAAAAAATATTTATACAACTCTGCTAACTTTATATTTTATAATATACCTAAGTAATATAATATCAGTATATTTAAATATATACACGGTTTTTAAGTATTTACCTAACTGGTTTGTATAATAACTTTTTAATCGTTTTTAAGAAAAACTTGTACTTTTAAGAAAATAATAGAAGCAAAGGTGCATATTATAATATTAATTATTGTACCTACCTATGCTCATTTTAATGCTGAGATGTCAAACGAAATAAAAGCAGTATAATATACTCGTACTTGTATCTGATCAAAATAATAAATAATGCTGAATTAAACTGTAAAAAAAAATTGATAAATTGATTAAGTAGTAAGGTATATAATAATTATGAGGTGGGGGGTTTTTAGGGCATTAATATCTCAAGCCTTATTATTATGTAATTTAAAAAGTAATAAATACTAACAATATTAACGGTTTTAATTTATTGTGCGTTTATGCTAAGAAGGTATAATTTCTAGGCGGTTAAAAATGATACCAGAAGTCGCAAGCTGTAACTTTTATCAGTTATATATGATTATATAATCATTGTCCTTTAATTTTTATTTTACAAACGTGCTCACTAGAATTAAATTACAATTATTTTTAAAAAAAGGCTCTGTGTGGATGTATCCTCTCCACCATAATTACGTCATTGTCTAGATATATTATATTTTAAACAAAGTTATTCAAATCACAAGCTATTCTAGCCTCAACTTTTGTTTGCCTCAAAGGTAAAACTTCTCCACATCACTGTCGGGCATATTAAATACAATACGTCAATATATATAGTAGGTATACATTATTCAATTAGAAATTAGATAATTTTTTAATTTTTAATTTTTTATAAAAATTGTAGATAATTTTATACATGCGTAAAGTTAGTCCCTGCACAGTTAATTTTGACTATAGCTGCAAATCGATAAACTCACAAATCCGAAAAATCAACTATAACAATAAATTACTCACAAATTGAGCTCAAAAACTTAAAATGTGCTCAAAGTGATAGGGTGAGGGGGAAGGGTCACGTCACTTCACAATTAATAATATTGTTATTGTTGCCGCACAAAATCAGTTGACCGAGTAAAGTCGCCGCTGCTGCCTTACACCACGCAATTTTAGCGTTTTCTCGAGCGGTCATTACCTCTGTAACCGTATTTTCTTAAAATACACATATTATTATTATACAGTTAGTATAGTATATTATATGATATTATATGTACATTCATGTTATAAATACTCTAACCCATTGTTGTTGTATCCGCATTGAACAGACGTGAGAACGTCCGCGCATAGTATAATAATGTATAATGCGCAAGACGCAGGCAATCGTTTTTGGTCGCCAAATAACACGTGTGAGGCATAGGTGTGTGTACTTTGCACACATTGCAAGTAAGTAAAACGGTAAATATGGCATTGCGATGGCAAACATTTTGCTATACCTAATATGTGTGATTTGGTCATTATTTATTCCTGCAGTATTCGCGAGCGTAAACGGTTTCGGGAAATCATATAGATAAATTTGACCTCTCTTCTCCGCTGTGGCCTATGGCATACCTTTAATGAAAACAAATTATATAATATTATATTAGGTATATACCCGGGGGCTGTAACGGAGATACAACCAAAGTCTCCTTAGTTCGTTTTACCATTTTCATCTGTGATATTTGTATGCGGCTGATCTTTGGCAGTTGTATAACGAGTAAGCTATCTATTTAGATTATTGCAGACTATTTATCTGCTGTTTTCAAACAGCAGGTACCTCATACAAATATAATAGACTTACCTGCACAATACACATATTTTATTTTATGATTTTGTATAGGCAATTCGACTATCATAAATTATGATAACTGTCGAAAAAATGCTTCGAAATAAGGGCGGGATACAAGCCAGTCTGTCGATCTATCACCTTATAAAAAATATACACACATGTATAATTATTATTGTTGGGAGATGCGACAGCGGACAGGTATGCGTTTTCCGATGTCCGCGGCGTGACAGTGACAAAGGTATAATTTATCGGTTTGAGCGGCGGCGGAGTAGTGTATACATATAAATAAAATACGTATACAATAAATGATAATATATGACCGTGTGCGCTGGTACCTATATTATTATGTACTGGCGGGTGAATAAAAAAATGTACATTAAAGCTTCGGAGGAAATGGAAAATTCCCAAAGCCAACACGTCTAATTTCCGTTCGATTTCCGGAACGCCGACAAAATTCCCATTAATTTTATTATTGCCGTGTATATAGTGCTGCAGTGTGTGTCGAGTGAAACGGCGAGTTGTTATAGTACGACCAGCTGTCGGTGGAATAAAGCTGGAAATTCGGGTTTTTAGATTTTGTGTTAATATAATCACGACTTAAATATTTTAAACTTTAATATCATGTGTATTTAAATAGGGTACATATGAAGCAGTGGTGGTTAGATGGGAGAGGGATGAAGGGGATAGATCCCCCCATGAACTTTTTTCAAAATCTATGACTATACAACCACAAAATGTATTTTTAATAATAAAAATATATTCATTTTACAAACCCCATGACAAAATTATTCAATAGCCACTGATCTGAAGCTTCTTTAAGGAGTGCTACCAATAGGGTTGTATTATAATTTGATGCTTCTCGAAACTTCTTGACGAACAACGGTGTATTGAATATTTATGCGATTTTCTATTTGGTGATACAATTTCTAGACCACACGGACGAGCACTGAAAGAAAACTCAACTAATATAGCGAACATTATACTAATACTGATATTAAGGAGATCGAAATGGTAAATCTGTCTTTGTCTAACACACAAATTCAACAAATTAAGTCTACTTGAGATCCAATTTCCCAAATTTTATTTTTTGTTAAATTCAAATCCATCATTTCCATCAATTTTAGAATCCTCATCGCTTCACTATGTTTCAATAAATCATGGTAGATTGGAAGTACGACAATAACACATCCTAAATTGCTATAAATATTATAAAGCCTTAAGCACTATGTAGTCAAGCACAATAAAGTACCATGGTATTAAATAAATCTATTAGTAAAAAAGCCACGGGAACGAGCTATCACCAAATGTAACAGTTTGAAAGTGTTTAGTAGAAATTAAAGTAGGTAAGTAGAGTAGATCTATTATTATAATATATACCTAGCCAAGCTATGAAGTTTAAAGATCCAAAACCTACACCTCTTCAGTTGAACCCTGTAGGGCAGTGGTTCTCAACCGGTTCAGGGATAGTCAGTGGTTATTGTCATAAGTATAACTCTGTTCCTATATGATTTTATTCGTTTATTATGTACATAAAAAAGAGTTGAATGTTTTTAAGATGAACAAATCACAAGGTAGACATTTATTGGGTATAATATACAAACAGATTAATGTCTTCAATTTCATCACAATATCTTCTATACCTACTGGCCACTATTACTATAGATACTAGTGTTGATTTCACAATGATCTGTGCCGAAATGAGTAATAATAGTTGTTGCGTTTTCCCGAAGTGTCAACTTACACAAAAACAATTTATTTTCTAAACGAATTTCTTCTAAAATTGTCTAGCACTAAAAGCCGAATTAAGAGTCCACCGGTCCTCCAGTATAGAACCTAATGATAGATTCGTTATTGGAGCAGAGTGGTCGTATTATTGTGGGCTCAGTCGCTTCGCAGAACTTGTGTGAACCTCAGCTAGTTCCCTTCCCCTCGATCCGGCCACGCGTACTTTCGCTATAGCAATGGATAATACGTAGTATGTACGCAGCGAGTTTTAATTATTATTATAAACGTAGTAGAGACAAAAACAACTCTTTTGTTCTTTGTGTTTTTCTCGAACCATTCTATTCGCGATTGACTACTATAGGACGGACGAACATTTTTTCTGCGAAGATTACAACTGCTGTCTGCAGCTGCTCTGTTCGTGTCTGCATAATTGTTTGCGATTTCAATTTACAACGTCCGTACATATATGTATGATGGTAAAGAATATACACATATTATTATATATAGGTACCTATGTACTACATTATAATATACTGCATAATTGTTTCCATTTTTTTTTCCTTTTCATCTATTCTTTATATCCGTATTTTCGTTCATTCTTTTTTGTTTGCTCAAATTTTCCATTTTAAAACCCCCATGTGTTTTTAATCATTATTGTGCGCCACATAATACGCATCAAGCATACGAACAATACACGCTATGTAATAATAATGGCGATTATACATCATACGATACGCCATATTATTTACCCCGTTGGCCGTTACACCGGTAATGATGATAGGTACTTTTTCCTTTTTTCTTATGTGTGGAATGAACTAATTTATTATTTTTCATTCTTTACTCCTCCGAGTGCATCCCATATCCTTAAATACACATTTGTTTTTCGGAACGTACACGACAACGTCGGGCCATCGCTGCAGCACTCCGAGTATAATAATATTATAGTGATATAACTATATATATCAGTGGAGTTTCCCAAAGGATGTGCGCGATCAAGTCAGAACTGTGTCGTGAAAATTCAAATTTTTTTAATTTAGACCCAAAGAATTTTAAAGAACATCACGTTCCACTTGTATTATGTTTGTATCATTTTTTTACGTGGTCATCATGGTTGTGGAGCACTGGAGCGTGGGATTTGTTAAAAAAAAATACAAACATAGGGTATATTTAACAAGATATGTGCATAGGTATATTATTATAGGTGTCTCCTTTTTATAATTGGAGCTTATGTTCTCCATCCACTAAATTATTTTATATTTTTCATGTGATTTTGACTTTTGTTTATGATTCGATCATTTTTAATACCAGTTTGGTGTTTTCTTGTTAGTTTTAAGGAAACACAAGCAACACTAAGTATATAGCTTCTCCGTCAATATATTACTCAATGTGAAATGAAAATATTTTTCCGTGTCCTTAAAATTCAGCCAACGTGCCAAAAAGGGCTCTGCACTAGATAACAACTACGATATACATATGCAACTAAATCATTTGAGATTTTTAAAGAATTATTATTGTTATTGCATTTGTGTTATTTATAATAGCATAATAGCATAATATTATTAATATATAAATCATTATGGGGGTTTGATTAAAAGAAAAAAAATAGTGATTCTGAATTTTGGCGTAAAAGTGAATACACCTACTTTGACTATATTATAGTATACGCCGTTACAACTCACAATATAATAATACAATTTTATACCTTTTGAGTAAACACGATTAACTAACCTAATACGTACGTAGTAATCGGTGTTATCATTAATGGTTTCGTCATTCAATTTAATTGCAATTAATTTTGTACATTTTTTCAGCGTATACTTCATAAATTAATATTATTACTTGTTATAGATTTTTACATTTGAAAATAATCTCATTATTTGTAGTGTATGGTTGTATTATATAGTAATAATAACAGTAACAGCAATCATAAAGTATAATGCTCACGTGTTATCATAAATAGATAAAATATACGTACCAACTATTTCATATACGTGCATGCACCCAGAATGTAATATTATTTTATACAAACACGCATTTGCACATCTTAAAAAAAAAACGAGCGATTTACTAAAACACATATCACAAATTGGATGTAATAATTAAACGTATATCGGTAATATGATTTATTTATCATCATAGAGTTTTGATATATTATGTAATAATATTATAGAACTTACCTAATACCTATCACCTACCTGTATAAATTGCATTAAATGAAAGTTTGCAGCCAGTGAGGTAGCCACAATTTCTAAAAGGGGACGGAGGGGTGAATAATAAAAAATCTTATACAATTTAAACAATTTTTATAGGCTTTCAACAAAAATATTTCATAGTATATAATATACTAATCCATAGTTCATGACGGTCTAGGCACAAATACATATCCGAAATGGGATTTGGGGGAGGGACTATATTTTTTCAGGAAAAATACAATTATAATTTTAGTTATAGATAAGATTTGATAAACATATTAACTATTTTATTTACATTTTAAATGTAGAGGTTTTAAGGCACATATATGAATTAGCTATATTTTACTATATAAATAAATACATATAGGTGATGTATAACATTTCCTTGGGATTAAAACCCCTAAGCCCACTTCTGGTGACTCCTCGTCTTCATCAGAAAATATATTAATCACCTACACACAATAATATTATAGGATATTATCATAGGTAGGTAATGACCAACTGTCAAGATGTCAATAAAAAATCAAAATAAAATACTGCAGATGAGGGGGCATGGCCCCTTGCTCCCTGTCTATGCCATCGTCTGCTGTTATATGATTTCGTGAAAATGCGAGCTCAACACAAACTGAATATATAGGCACATGCACAATATACGCACGGCATACATCGATTGCGTAAATACAACTATACAAGTCCAACTACAGCTTGTAAATTATTTTCAAATTAAGGCTTCAGGTTTGAAATTATTCTGTGCACACACCAGTGCAGCTTGACGATTTTTCAACGATCGTTGTGCAATTTATTTTACAATCATTTTTAAAATGTCATCTGGGTTGACAAAAACGAGTAAAATCGAATTTAAACGTACCACGTTATTTTAGGTATACCTATACAATTATATAATATAGCTACGATACTCTCGGTATATACATTTTATATTTTTATCGTAACACAAATATATATTATATTATCATCTACAGACGTACATATACATTCCGCGTACATACATTCACGGCGTAATAATAATAATGTATTATATCCGCATAGCACGCAATAACACTCGATTTGCATTCATTTTGATATTATATAGAATATAAATTCGAATATTTCTCGAATAAGTGCGAATTTGATACTTTTCGTCATTGTTGTAATTAATTACTGCACAATATACTTGAATAATGTACAGAACACCGTAACACGCGCCGCATTTAGCTCGTTATCAACATCTCTTTCTCTCTCTCTCTCTCTCAGTATCTCTCTCTCTCTCTCTCTCTCTCTCTCTCTCTCTCTCTCTCTCTCTCTCTCTCTCTCTTTCTCTTCCTCCTTCCCTCCCTCTCTAAAAGTAGATACTTAAGTTCCCAAGAGACGCTTATTAATAATATACCTTTAGATACTGCAGTATATAGCTATTATTATATGGCTTATAATATGTATAGGCTATAATGTGGCGTATTAACGTATATTATTTATGTATTTATATGTTCAACGATTGGATCACAATATATAGCATATAATATGGTTAACGTGTAATACCTATCTATATAATAATATAACATTGTATGTGTAATATCCTAATATAATATTTACGCTGGTAATATATGTACCGCTGCCTTATATTATCCTTTTATCAACAAACACTCGCGATAACTGCAGTACACACAGTCTTAATCTTAATAAAAACAGCAGCTTCTATAATACATATGTACGATGGTCGTTGATCCAATGAAATATAATACAATATAACATGCATGGAAACTCAATAATTATATTATCGGTATATAGCAGAATAGCAATAATATCCCCATGACCCTATACAATATTTTATTGTCTCTAATCTCTCTCTCTCTCTATATATATATATATGTATATATATATGCATATAAATAGGTTATATGTGTGCATACCACACATATACCTATACAGTTTATATTATACTATATTTACGTCATATACGTGTCATAATACTTCGAAACACAATATTGTTATATTATTTTATATGCGCGCATAAAATGTTTATATCGCCTTCTTGTGTGCCTATACCTAAATACGTAGTACGTACGCGGATTATAATAATTCATTATTATACTGTGCGTATGCCTAGTAATCTTGGAGCAAGCCACATTTTTTTTCATTAAGTATTGTGCTTGATCTTGACTATAATTTTTCTGTGTGCGTTTTTCGTAATAAACTACCTACTAACATGTCATTAAATTGTTAATATTGTAATAGGTAAATTTAAAGTCTCGCTTATTATAATAATTTCCATTGTAAGTACTAGGTACTAACTTGAGATGTATTTCCACTAATTTTACAATTCCACAAACCTTCTGAAAATGCTATAACCTATATTCCCATGTAGAGACTCAGTCCGTTCACAGACGTTTTTGGGTCCGGGACAGAATCGTGCAAAGGAAGAAAAAAGGTTTTAGTTTAAATTTTATTCCGGGATATCAAATCTGGGTACTTACATAACTTTCAAAAATGTGCTGATACTTGATAGTTCTTATAGTCTATAGACTATAGTTTTTACAATTACCCGAGGTAGCATTTTTTTTTTTTGCGCGGAAGCATGGGGTCCCAATCTTTGGGGGCTTGAGTCAATTTTGATCCCCCTCAGAACTGTTTACATATACTATTATTATTGTATTATTGATAAGTGATAAACTGATAACTAATTGAGAGGAAGTAGGGTGATACCTTTATATTTTAGGTACAATATAGACCTAGACACAAATTGTGGATGCTTAACTGCTTAAGAAAATGTTTATGGATTTTATTATAATTATAGTTCAAAATAATTAATTAATTTACATGTAAGTAACTTCTATGTAAGTGCCTATTAAAAATTCTATTAGTTGTGTTTTTTTATTGCTTTTATTACTGTTAACATAACAATTGTTGTATGTAAATGTGTTTAATTTAAATCATAATTTTGTGTATACTTGTAATAACTCTGTATCTTTAAGACAAGCAACGCTTAAACGAGATAAAATATCACAAAATCTGTTTAAGAATGTATAATATAATATGATCCATTATGATCTGAAAAAATAATATTAATTTATAAGCAAGTTATTGCTGCAGCAGCAAGTATTTAATATTATATCGGTTATTCAGTTAACCGTTAAATTAATTACACTTTCAAGTAATTAATAGTTAATTATTATAATAAATAATATTATACATGAATATAGACGACGTCGACGATTAAGTTAAACGTTCTATTAAATTATGTAAGTGCCTATGCAAATGCGGTTAAAAATAGCGACTTGGGTGAAATTAAATTAATCAAACGTAAAATTATTTTCGTCGAACCGTGTTCCTTTTATACACGTTGGACTCGTGTTATATACTTATATACAATAAACATATATGGATTATGAAATTTGGCACTGGTACATAATGAAAAACACTATGATTATAATATTATATACATATATATCAATTAAATGCATACATTAATACAATACTACAAAACTAAAATAAACTTGTAAAAATCAAAACCTTCACCGTCGCCCAGAGTTTCGAAAATCGTCTGTTCTAAAAGTGCATTTCACGGACAGCCTACCATTGCGCTGTATAGGCAGATACATAATATATAGTTTTATAACTAAATTTGGAAGCAAACCATTTGGGCACATTAACCCAAATCCAACACGTTTGGGTACAATTAGATAGAAAAAAGGCTTCAGATAATGTTGAATATATTTTAAAAAATTGCCATTAGCTTAAAGTTGACAATGATAAATAAAATATTTATATGGTACCGGATAACGTTTGTCGGAAAAAAAATAAATCTGGATAAATAAATAAAATTCAATTTTAATAGATTTAATATTTTTGTAATGAATTATGAATGACCTAATTATTTCCTATAATAATTAAACAATATGTAATAACAATTTTAAGTTAAAAAAAAAATGATTGCAGGAGATTCCTCGTGGTGTCTCCTGGGTAAGGTTAGGTAAAAGGATCTATAAAGTAAAAAAAAATAAATTGTACCTAAATGTTGGTAGCCAAATCTGGTATTATTTTAAAAATATGATGTACCCAAACGTTGTATTCGTTTTTGGTCTTTAAGAAATGTTAACCAAAACGTGTGTTCCCAATTGTTCTCCCAAATCACAAGTAAAAATATCGTTTTGTGACCAGAGGTATATTACGGCTCTACATTTCATAACTATTATTACAAATTAAATACCAAAATAAATGGACTGTAGATTCGTCTGCAGCTACGCATTGCAACGGCCTCCCAGGCTCAGATTTAATATTGTTGGGTGAGTGGATTTTGATCATTGAGCATAATATACATCATATTTTCGTATTTTATTACATATTATAATCTCTTCACAAGTGTGTTGGGAAATGGGGATGACTTGCTTCGTAATGCGTCATTTCGCATGACATTATCCTCAAGTTTTTGAGGGTGTAAATTCTCAAGAAATACTAAGCCTCTCTGAGCTTTTCTTCAAACAATAATATAAGTTATAACCACTGATCTCTTAAGATGTTGAGAAGCTCTTCTATTACATCCCAAATTTGTTATAAGTGTAAAACTTTCCAGGTACTCGTATTTATTTTTTTATCCAAAGTGCTTGACCCACAATCACCCATCCACTACCGGCGCACTATTGGAATAAGACGAATATCCCAAATAACCACAAATATAACGTATAGGTACCTACGTGAAAATGTGTAATGCATACAGTGCTGAGCGCACATTTAAGTGTACACATAAATCAAAAGAGCAAGTACACAATATTTTATGTACAAAATTCTGAAACAAAATATGTACAAACCACTGGACCCACGAACATTTTTCTGTAAATTTAATCGTCTCAAGTCTCTTCAGCAGCACTGTGAAATAATATCATAGGCACTGTGTATCATGGAGGCACCTACCGAAGTACGGAATAATAAACATCGCGGTTATTGCGCGTGACAGGTCCTTAACAATATATGAATATGATATGGCCGGTAGTAAAATGGTAGGTATTTGGATTTTTGTTTTTAATTTTAGTTTTTTTTTTCATATTCACGTAGTTGACCGCCGATTGCGATATCGAGTCTCGTCCACCGTTGCCAACAACTGTAAAATATAATATAATTCGTATGCGTGCGTCTCCTTCAAGGTCACTCTCTCGGATGCTCACTGTAACGCTCACTGTAGTACGACTACAACAACTACAGGTACATGACCCTGGCACCACATTATTAGTGGCCGGGCCAAACGCAACACGACTTGAGCAACAACGCTGATGCACATAATTATATTATAATTTATAATATTATTATTATTATTATATTCACTAATGCGAAAATGCATGTTATTTTAATTTAGCGTTACAAGGTGGTTTTATCTAACGGAAAACACTCATTTTCTCAGTAAATTCTAGCGTTTTTAAAAAAAACGTAAGAAAAAAAAATGTTCACATATTACCACCACAATTAACAACAAATTTGATTTAGTTGTTGTACTGTAATTTTGCATATGTTTTAGAGTATCACATACTGTTTTTTATTTATAAGAGAAAGAGAACTTTTTCCAAATTATACACATACAGTTAAACGAACCCTGGTGTCGCTTTAATTTGGTAGTGTATCGTAAGGTTGCTGGAGGTTAATGGCTATCACTCCGCTTAAGGACACCTATAATATCTTGCAGCTGTGCTCCTAAAACTTTTTTTCAAAAATCTCAAAGTTATTATGATAATATAATACAAGTTTAACTAATTAAAACAAAATTTGAAAACCGCACAATAGCTGGGATGACAATACGAACGGACATTTTCAACTAGTAAGCGAATCATATCATTATTCATATTTGAGTATGTATTTAATACGCAGGTATTATAATAATATGTTGTTTGTTTTGTTTATCGTATTCGTATATATTATACATACTTATTTTAATTCAATTCAATATACGCAGTAGAGAATACATAGGTAGTCGTTAGAAAATCGTTATGGTACAAGTATAATATTATATAATATATTTAAGTATTATTAGCCGTTAGATGACGTTTTATTATTATTACAAAATATCACGTCAATCGTTGTTTTAATCTCATTTTTACCGTTATATTTTTATATTATTGTCGAAAAAATAAATATAAATTTTAATATTATTGTAGGTATCTAAGTATTGTGCATACATTTATTTCATTTTATATGTCTAGAATGTTATAATGTCTTCTTTCGGGAAATGGCAACATACCAAACACCAAAAATGTCACCGTACAGCGTGCACGATGTTACAAAATGAAACTGCATTGAATATTTTATGGCCGTTATTATTATTATTTCCGTGGTATGCTATTTTATTCATTTTACACATTCACACTCATATATTAAATTTTATTGTGCTATTCAAAAAAAAAAAAAACACAATCGTACTTAGTAGGCACCTACATAAAACTATTAAGTTCAAAAAACTATTTATTAATACACAATAATATGAATAATTTATACCAAGTGATGGTGAGTAGTTTTTAACTAAATAATGATATGTAAACGAGTGAATTTACTTATTTACCTATATATATTATATATTATATTATTATAATACACCTATATTATGGCTATTATCGAACTTAGTATAAATATTATAATAATGTACTTTTTCGTTACTTGAGTGCCTGCACAGTTACACATCAGTTTATGTTAATGATGTGACATTTTCAAATCACTAAATATTTTCGATTTCTATAATAAATATAATGATACATGAATAATGAAGCCACGAAGGGTATTGTATCACGATACGTCACAATAAACACCTACCTGCAGGCTTTTAATGTAATACGATTGTGAACGTTGAATATTATTATTTTGTGTTTTCACAGTATCATTGTTATTTAGGTTTGAGTTTTTTAGCGGGGAAATCATTTACAAATGGCAAATTGCAGCCAACAGAGTACATTGCTGTATATATCGGTTGGTCATCTCCGTCATTGTGCATGCGTACGATTTTCATTAGTTTGATTTAGGTTAACAAATGCCATTTGAAAAATAAAATTAATTTAAAAAAACTGTTGTTAATAGCCAGACCATAGAAATTAATGAACCACAGTTTATTAATTTGCAAACGAATTGATGTAATTTATACTTTCAATATGCGTTTTAAACCTCTGAACTGCAGTTTCAACAACTGAGCAAGTCAATTGTTAAGTCTCGATTTCGTCTGATACCTAGTTAGATTATAATATGGCACCTGCGGGTTGTCACATTAAGTGTTATGTAACCTGTAATGGGTAAGACTTAGTGTTACCTATTATAACTTATGAGGTCAATAGATCATATTACTATTATATATATACATATATTTATTTATAGGTACCACATATATATAGATGATAATTATAATTAAGATATTAATTAAAACATTATGAGAAGAAAGAAGTATTATACAAATCATAACTATTTTATCTATTCTATTGTTTGAGTTATTAATAGTGAGTACTGTAGTTACTATTTAACACGGCTCCAGCAATCCAACAAAATCATCAAGCATGCGCACTCCCACTTTTTTATTTAATGATGTATGACATATAAACATTTTGATTTTGAAATTTTTGAATAGGTATACTTCAGGACTATATTTTGAATAGTTTCGATTCGTTATATAGTTTAAAGAGTTTTACTGCAATTTTAAAAAGTTATCATTCAGGAGAGTGAGCATGATTGGTGAATTACTATGTGTACATAGATTTACCCTAACTTCGACCCAACATTATTTTATTAAAATTTGTCTGGTGTATTCGTTTTTAATTGTTCATTATTTTATAATTGTACACAATATAGGTTCATAAACTAATACACATACATAAGAAACACATGGATACAATATCATATCATTTACCATTTATATGGTGCTGTATAAATATAAACCTATAGAAAAAAGTGTTTATCAAATCAAATATCTGATTGTTGCTTGCTAATACATTTTCCTGACAAACAACAGTTTCTGTTGCGGGTATAGTTGAAAATGCACAAAAATGGAATTTTAATTTTATCACTGTGGTCGGCAAAACTGTCGTATCAACTGCCATACAATATAACGGTATTGAATTATATCGATTAGCAGTTTATTTTCAATGTATTGACATATTTTTTCAACGAGCCATGCAAAATTTTGATGACTTTCATTATAACGTTCATTGAACTCATGCGTTCATTAAATTATTTTTTTCAGTTCTAATGTCATGGTAAGACGTAAATAATATTAAAACTAATAAGGCTACAAGTGGCAATTGTATTATAATATAATGATCCTTTATAAATTATGCCGGCGAACGTTCTTATATATTATGTAGGTACTCGTATAAATGTATAATGCATAATAATATAACTACGGTCTACGAGTGTGTTCCAGACCTTCTTTGTTATATAGTTGTAAGGGGACGCTACACCGACATGTTTCACTGTCTCCGGGACGGGAAATATAGAAAGAAAATCCAGCTATGTAGGTATTCCCATCATGGTCGTCCATGTTTAATAGTCTATAAGATAAGACTATAAAAGGGTTATTATAAAGTCTAAAAATAAATAAATAATAATGACAGAATATTTTACACCTGGCCTGCAATTCGGACTTAATAAATTTTAATTTTGAAACGAAAAGTGGGTTTTTTTTAACCGCCCTCTAAATTGCATCTTTATTTACATTTTAAACTACCGAATATACAATATGATATTTATAAGCAATAAGTAATATAATAATAATAATCATTAATTGCTTATTTATATATTTGTATTCATGAACATGCCCCTTGGACTTTTGAGGTAAGTAATGAACTAATGAACAATTTTTTAATTTTTTTAATTTTTGCTTCACTATCATCTGATATGCACTATAAATTCCCACAAACCATGAATTTTTTACTCTGACTGCAGCTATAACGTGTAATCTCTATCGACACGAAATTAATCATTAAATAAATGGTATATATATAAGTAATTAAAAAATTATAAAAATTAATGTATTATAACTTATAAGGACTATTAGATGAATTATTATTATTGCCTCTATTTGATAAACTAGTAAAAGTAGTAAAAGGTGCGTTACACTCTGGCACCAAAAAGTGTACATTTTTCGTCATAGTTAATCCCATGGTTACGAATCAGTTGCTAAGCCTCAGAATGATTTTGAAATGTCGAAGTAGAATTTTTCTAAGCGTGAGTGCCGATATTTTATTATGAGTATAAAAATGTTCACAACACCTAAGAGTCAGGACACAGTGGTTTTTACTTTTAGCGTTAGAATAGTCAATAGTTACATGATCAGTGCATAGTAATTATTAAGACTGCAGATAATAACAAGATTAATAAAAATAAAAAGTTCCAACAAGATTAGAGAATGGCAGTATGTCCATATTAAAAAAATGCCACCTATATATAGGAGCCGTGACCTCTCTCCAACTAAATTCGTCTTTGATTAGCGCTGCAGACTGCAGTGAACATAATAATTGTTCTTGGTGATATTTTAAGCACGATTACCTCATTTATAGCCTTAAATCGTATAGCTTTGCATTCATTCGACTTCTGTAAATGTTCAGACCTCCTCCCCGCGCATACCTGATTTTTATTATTCACAGGTCTCTCATAGAGATGGACCCGATTATTCATACTGGAGGGTATACTTTCTTCGAAGACCCATAAATTAATAAGCTGTTATCGAACTGCAGGATCAAAATAATTCAGGGTTAAATAACAATAATTGTTATAACGTATAATATTATATTGCATTTGCGTACATTTCCAAGTGTATATTATTATACCTGATACATTTTAATAGTGAGAATAATATTGTAAGTAAAATACGAGCATATAATAAAAAAATATTTTATATTTGAAAAATAGAGCTGTTTGATTAAAAATTGGAAATGAAAAAAACTTAAAAACAGCTCGGTTGTAATAATAAAATGAAAATCGAGCATAATATTAGTATATTACACATACCCGTTGCTCGATTAAAATATTATAATTCGTACGTAATGAATTTGCAGAAAATTAAATATAAGTACTAGTTATGACTTATGATCAATCCAAATTTCGAAGGGATACTCAAGTTATGTATTCGTATAATACTTTTATTTTTATACTATTATACTATGATGGTACTACGCGATGACAACCATTTCGTTGAAAATGGAGTCACCGCAATAGCGTGCGATATAATATACATATTGTACATCGTACTTGGACTCAACTCATTGTAGACATGAGCGTTACAACAATACTCATCACGACTGCAGCGAGCTGCTCAGGTGCATAATATGCATATACAATGCATGTCGTGTATGTACAAAAAGATACACATTATAATATAATATACACTGCTGGGGGACGACGTGACTGTTTATAGCCTTAGGATATACATAACACTGTAATATGTGTGCGTGCAGTATGTACGTACATAAAGTATATGGTTATATAGCCTTATAGGTCTATATATATATATGTACACACAATGTTGTTATTCGACTATAATATACATAATAATATAATGTAGTGCACGGTGTACCTACCTATCTGCTTTTGTTTTTGTTTCGTTTGGAAAAAAACCAACGAAAACGTGACCCTACGCCGCAGTCTGTCGAGTAGGGACCTTCTATATTATGTAGGTTTATATTATAATTTATAACATATTATATGTATATATCACGACGAATGAGCGAGTCTTTTTCAATACTTGCGCACGCGGCATCGTGAAATTTGATCTCGACGACAATAATCGAACCTATATATTGGGTACTATAATATTATTATTGTGATATTATAGGCACAAGTTCCCAACGCATGCACAATTAGTGTGAAGTGGAGCGGACAACTGCATATTATTAAAACGTTATAACATCAGCTCATGACGACACTACCCATCATCCATAATATGTATCATAATACCTACTATTATAGTGTAATGTACTTACTCCACATGTCCACATTAATCATTTATTAGAAAATAATAATATATTATGCTTTTTTTATACGACACACACGTTTTAGAGTATAGATATTTAATTATATTGTTTATCACCGATTGGCAAAGGCAGGACTTGCAGTTGGATCATCGTTTATCAACGATCGATATACATATTATAGATAATGTTATGCAGCTGGCACAAGTACCACCAATGAAAATTTGGAACGCCTTCGGATCTCCTATATTGTAACGCAAACGGCCAAATAAGATATATAGATGAACAATTAATATTTTTGAACGGGGGTCTTAGGAAGTTCAGAAGATTTCAGAAGCCATCAAAATATGAAGTTTGCACATATTTTTCCAAAGAAAGTCGATGTGAAATCAAAACATTATATTATATTAAAATCGCCAAAAACCTCATATTTTAATTCAACATCAAAAATAATGATTTAAAAATTAAGTCTCTCGCGAGCCGGATATCTAGACATAAAGTTAGTCCACATACCGTCATTTGGTAACCCCCCTACAGGTGCCTGGTATACGCAGAAGATCTCGGACACATATTATGTTTTCATTAAAAAGGAGAGGTATTTGTTTTTTACTGTATTTTACGTATACTATACTACTATAGTCAGTATAGGTGTACCAGCGAATGCTTAACGTACCCGTATGGGCCACGTGGACTGTGCGGTATATTTAGACGGTAATTAGCGGTAATCGCAAAATGTACAGAGACTGTAATATAATATTATATATTATAACTAATAGGAGCGTATGTGTATAATATTGTATAATATGTACGTATGTAGAACAACAGTTTGTACGTTGATCGAAAGTAGGTGACTCCTGCAACACCAAAGCCAAGCTCCTCGCAGGTACCTAATTGATTATACTCGTCATGGGGGGGAGGGGGGGGGGGTACTGGTGGCGCGGGTGTGCCGGAATAATTTTTTTTTTTTCCCGATAACCATAATAATAAATTCGTGACACAGATTTAATAATAATAATAATAATAATAATAATAGCCATAACGATTGCGCGCGTGTGCCGTATGTTTATGAACGGCGCAATAATGCGACTGGGCCGGCGGTAACCGCGCGAGAGGGGGAACATAATCGATAGGTTGGCGGTGGTGGAGGGGTGGTGAGGGGAAAGTGGTTCTCACTCACACGCACAATCGATCGTCGGTGGAGCGGCGGCGGGGTGGCGGTGGAGTGCTCACTGCTCAGCTGCGGCGGCGGCCAGCGGCAACAGCAGCAGCAGGTCATCCTCCTCTCACGGCGACGGCGACGGCGGCGGCGGCGGCGGCGACGGTTGTTGTTTACGTTTCGCGACACCCGTGTACGTACGTACGGCGATAGCACTGCGCAAGCGCAAGCCGAACGCCCGCGCCGCGCTGTGCTGTAGCGTCGCGCTCCCCCCCCCTCGCCTCCCCGCGCGCAGTATCCAACACGCCGCCGTCGCTCGGAGAGGATTTCCCATTGTGGCGCGCGTGTTGTTTTGTGTTCATTCGTCAGCTGTTGGCCGTACCAGACGCGCGCACACCGCTGCGGTCCGCTTTATTGTCCACACGCACGTATCCGTGCCGAACGTTTTTCCGTTTCCTGTCGCGCCGTCGTCGTTTCCTCGTCGAGTCTCCACCGACAGCGAGTCGACTTAACGTGGTCAGCTACCTCCGACGCCGTTACACTGTCTGCCGCCGCAATTGTCGCAGCGATTTGCCGACAGACGACACTGCAGCCGCCGTCGTCGTCCGCGCAGGTAATAACCGTCTCCTATATAAGCTCGTCCTGGTCCTGGAAAACGGTCACCTTCCGTATTTGCACCTTTACGTAGCTTATATGTAAATCTGCAGAGGCGGAACGTGTTTTTTACTGTCAGGTCGAGTCCGAGAGCGCCCGGAAAATAAAATTCCACTCTGGGCGACACTCAAATCCAATTGCCAAATATTAGTACCTCCCTTGTTATTACATAATATTTTAGTATACTACAAGAGACAATACGTATCTCATTGTATTTGAATTATAAGTCATTCCACCGCATAATCGACACTCTTTTATTCAATAATTATTTTATAGGTAAACTAAAAATTATAAGCCGCAAAACAATATTACGCATGCTATATTAAATATTAAATAACATGCCCGTAGTTAACAAAATCCCTTTTTTTTGTGGGGTGGACGGGCAATGGCCACATTAATCACCTCACTCCGTGAGCTCCTTCGCCCATACGTCGTTATTTTAGGTACCTATACTAATAAGACACTGTAAGTACGATATCGGTATTAAAATATTATTATTAAACACGCTAAGTATAAAATTAATTGCCTGGCTCACGGATACTACCTCGTGTGTTTTTTATTTGGTTTTTGCAGGCAGGGTTTTTGGATTTCGGAAACGGTCATCCCTTCGGCGTGCCGTCCTTAATCGAATTACCGATTGCACCCCTATCCATCTGAGGCTCCGGCGCTCCGCGGTATTGCGTAGTAGCTTAAAATATGTATTTTGCCGCCGTCGCTTCGTGCGCACGTGCGATTTACTCGCGCACGTAAGAGAAGGATAATGTTGCACAATGATTTTTCCCTCTCCTGCGACGTCCTCTACACGATAGGGGATGATCTAGCACTTAAACCTTGTCGACGATCGTCGTTATTTTGTTTGGTTTAGGTTATGTTGAGTTGTATAATATGTCGTTTGAAACTAGTAAATATTTTATGACATTGTCATTATATTATGTTTTCAAATTGTCAGTTTGTGGGCAGTGGGTGAATACCACCTACCAGTTATAATAATGAATAATGTTATTATCGTTGTTGCTCTCGAATCGCGTCCGATCTTCGAGACCTTAATCACGACCTAAAATACTGCTATAATGTGCAGCTCTTTGTGTATAAAATTGCATTACATTGTATATGCCTACGCGTATTTCACAGAAGCCGTACACAGTTGAAATACACTTTCCCAAACACTTAATGCGGTTATCGGTTTGTCGACCATTTAATGTACTAATGTATATTTGTGTTTACAAATCGCTCAATCGATTATTATAATATATTGCTACTGATTTTTTCTTCTTATTTTATAATATCTTCACAATAACCGAATTAAAAACGTTGATAATTTAAAAGCGAGAAACAAATTTCAGCGAAAACGCTTAGTACCTATAATGCCTACATTATATATATATATTCGCATTATATATTTCAAAAGATTACTGCTCACGAGTGAAACTATGTTTTTGCATAATTTTTTTCCCGACTATTCGTCGTGTATACACGCAAACGCTTTATAATTACCTATATGTATATCGATACATTAATTTCATAGTATAGAATGTGTTGTGTGTACATTAAATATGAACTCGTAATACTAATTGTAATTACTAATTTTGTATGTTTTTAATTAAACCTGCTATTTGTCTTTGACATAATTTATCAAACTTTATTTACGATTAAGCTCGTGTTCAAAATGAAAGCTTGCAATATTATACTACAAAAACTTCATACGCAATATACTATTATTACCTATATTTATAAGACTTAAATTATTTAATTACTTACGAACATATTTCAAATTTTTTCCCCATTTATATTACTGTTTCTAAGACAATAATATTTTCTTTTTCTTTAAACACGAATGCGTTTTGCCCACACAATATTATATGTGTACACGAAGGCAGGGGTACCTATTCCGGGTGGTGCCAGCCGTACTGGCTGCAGTGGTACATTTTAATTCATCAACCCATTTTGTACCTCTTATATACGTGTACCAAAGAATATAGGTACAACCTATTCTGCAGCGAGATTACAGTTAGGTAGGTAGGTACCTTGTTTTACAACTAGTAAGATATATAATTTCCATTACGCGTTCGACGACCGGGATAAGGTCGTGTGTCTCGACTCTCGAAGTCTCGACAGCGTATTATTGTACGAAATGTGATTAGGTTTCGTACAAATGGGGTTGACATAATACTCAATATATGTATAAAGTAGAGATTATTGCAATTAAAATGTGTTCTCTGTTGTTTTCCAACAAGATTAATGACTATAATACAAGGTGATCCATTTAAGTGTCGTACTCTCTACGTCTACACTATATTTATTTGGAAAAGTTTTGACTTATGAAAATATTTTTCGATAAAATTTGGTCATTGACATTTTTTTTCTTCATAATTTTACGTCGTTACAAATCAACATTTTTGCTAGAACAAATCTATTATTTTCAAAATGCCGTTGTACACGACATCAAATAAAGTCAAAACTCAACCACGAGTGTTGACACTTAAATGGATTACCTTGTACTACGCCGTACCAATTAAAGAATAATGTTTTTTTTTCGGATAACAATATTTGAACTGTGTCCATTTCAGTGTGTCGATGATATATATATGTATAATATATAGCTGTAGTTCTACGGTATTCTATACGCGTACGCGTTCATGCTACCATTTGTCTATACATCTGCTTTCATTCCTCTTCAGTCTACGACACGATGTGCAGACTTCCTTCATCTCGAATTTATTTGTATTAAAAAAAAAAAGTGGGTCATTTCAAGAGGGTAAACACGACGCGCAGGTATCTATATAACAACAGTCTTCTACGCGTCGTCCGACCGAGTTCGTGACCCTCGACGGGGAACTTTACACGACGTATAATCCGTGTAAAATTTACATGATATCCTACATTATGGTCCTATGGTCATTCTCTTATAATAATAATACGACGATGTCTGTGATATTGTTTAGGTTATTTTTTTCGTTTTCGGTGGTCGATCGCGTTTCTCGATAACAACTCGTTTTGAAGCAGCGTACCACAGGTCGTACGCTGCTGCACGTCCTATTGTGGAGTCACTCGTGGTGGGCCGGTTTTCCGTGACGTCGTGACCCTTCTATATATTATTATAAATTATGTATACTACATGATGCCAGAAACGAGGGCTTTCCCTTTGGACATTGTGCTTTTACATCATTCGTGGTAAAAAATATACCCAACCTTTGTATACAACTGCGGCAATATTGTGTATAAGACATAAATACTATAGGTAGTATATAGGCTACACGTAGGTTATCGTGTGAAGGCCGAAAAGTGCATCCTCTATTTGTTATTTTATTCTCCAAAGCATCCATTGTTGCTTTTGTATTACGTATATACTTACCTGTATTTGCGAAATTTTTCGCCCACGACGGAAATTTCGATTTGGTTCGAGGTTCCGAGCTGCTTCAATAAATTGTATAATTGCGACTCTGTTTACCAGGCGACCTGCGTGTTCGCTGCCCGACCTCCATTTTTCCGTTTTATAATGAATATTTCAAACAAACTATGATGTTTTGCATCTTAAAAAACTATATATATACTTAAGGACCATATTTTCAGATCGTTATGAATATTTATGCAATTATTAAGGAGCGCGTAGGTGAAACAAACTTTTTTGTTTCTTCAAACGAGAACCACCCTTCTTTTTTGTTGTAAATTGTTAAAGAGATGCATTAATTTCAATTTCCCTGCAGCGGTTTATTGTCTACCAATAACGTACGCGTAAGCCTGTGTTTCGAGAATTGTAACAGTACACTTTTATGTACCTATCGAGGTTACAACGTGTCATTGTGAACTTTTAAATAAACGATTAAAAACCCATTAATATTTCAGTGCAGTATGACGCGTAGACTAAACAGACATACACGGTGAATAGACACTTAAAATAATATCAATGTAGGTATCTATCTTAAATTATAATAAAATACCCGTATAAAGCTACAAGAAATCATTATAATATAGTATATATATATATAACCATTTTGTTCTTAAATTGATTTCTAATGGTAAATATTGTCGATAGTGATGAAACCAAAAGTCATAAATCATTTTAATAGATTATTTTTTTTTAATTAAATGAAACACTTGTTTTGTTTGAGTTAATATGGTTATTTGGACAATGTAAAAAAACACATTATATCTATATGGTATTTTTTATAACGACTGTATCCGT
Source organism: Myzus persicae (assembly GCF_001856785.1). Classification (NCBI taxonomy): domain Eukaryota; kingdom Metazoa; phylum Arthropoda; class Insecta; order Hemiptera; family Aphididae; genus Myzus; species Myzus persicae. Next base: position 138,397 of record NW_019103999.1, read on the forward strand.
TTCTGTTCCTATTACATGGTATTTTGTGTATCATTACGGTTAGAATCGTGATATTATTATATTTAACAAATGAGTACCTAAATAATTCGAATAGGGAAAACTGTCTGTAGTAATATCTATTAACTATAACTTCTGTAGATAGTTTCGAAGAAATATAGGTACTTATGAGTATTATATTATTATGTATCATTCGAAGGCACCACAAAAAAAAAATTACGTAGAATCTTAATTTCAGACAGTTCTACGAACAGTGAATTAAACATTTAACATTTATTCATTGTCAATTGAGACATTAATTTCAAGTCCTAACTCGTAAGTGGTAAGTCACAAATCATAATTATCCATGTCATTATTCTTATTATCTAATATCATAAAATATTAAATAAAATACAAATTACCAGAATAATAATTATTGGTATAAACTAATGGGTACACACAAAACTATCTGTTTAACATTTTAAGACACATGTATATTTTATTGGATTACGTATAATGGTTATATACTGAGAATTACATTCAAAGTATTTAATTCGGTAAGGCTGTTAATAAATTAGAATAATATTATATCTAAAACAAAAGCCAATTTGACAAACACAATTTATTAGTTTAACCTTCTCTTATCAATCGTTATATAGTTTTGCTTTTATAATTATTACTACCTAAATCACAATATTTTTTTTTCAACTCGTTTTAAAAATGTACTCGCATTTATCTATTTCAATATTTGATGTCCCGTAATTCGGTTTTAAAAGTTTCATCACCTAATACATAAGTAATATAAGTAATAAGTATCTTTATAAAGTTTGTCTAAGTGTCAAAACTTTGACGGTAAGACGACCGGCGTGTTGAAAAGTATCTTGGTTCGTTCTGACATGACAAAAATAATAAAATATTTTTAGATATAAGGTGCACGTGTGTTTTATTACTGGACGAAATTGATTACGTACCTACCAAAATAATATTATACACAAACACCTACACAGTGACTATATTGTTACCCTCCACAGTTCATTATTTTATTGTCGATATTATATTATACGACCAGCTGCTATACAACCTGCGATATTTATTTTTAGTTAAATGAATATACCTACGATTTTTTCGTGGGCCGACGAAGAATAAGGGTCGGGAAGCAAATTAATTTGCCCCGCGCACAGAGCTGTAAATAATTTCCGATTCCTCGAAGCTTTCGTCTATTATGTTGGCTGTGTTTTTATTGGCCTTGATAATGAAAATAATGAAATATTGAATTGTATTATACAAGTGTATAATAATACATGTACAATACAAATCGCCGCATTTGAACGCTATTTTGACCATGAAGAAAATTGTTGACTATCGTACTACTACATTTTCGTGCGGACGACGACGATAATATTATTATTTAATACTATTCTGCTTATTTTCTCTGCGCGTCGAATAAAAGCTAATAATAATCTTTTTCGGGGGGCGTATTCATTCGTCAACGATGGACTGTCCACATTTAATTTGCACTCACCGCGTGCACTCACATTCCCGTACACATTTTATATTCCTCGAAATATAATATTCAATATTCGCCAATCTTCAGCTGTCAGAGTTGTACATTTTTTATTTATAAACGTCATTTTTTTCGTGTGAGTTTTTTTTTTTTTTTGAGTGCTTTTAAACATTTATATTTTTTTAAATATATATAATATAGCACTGGTCGTGTGTTGAAAACAGCCTTTGTGTGCCGTCGACTTGACACATTTTAAAATTATGAAAATATATGTAGGTATGTTGTATGTATAAGTACAAGTATCGCTTCTAAGTATTATTACACGCTTGTAAAATCTGAAACTCGAGAATAATTAAAAAGAAAAAAGTTGTTAAAGTGGTTCAGCACAGTGGATCGTTATTCGCATAAAAGTCCCTTCAAAATAATATGTAAGAATCCATTCAACTACAGCAGCAGCAGTGCACATACATATAATACGAAAACGTTCAAACTGTTGAAAGATTTTTTAACGTTTTCATTTGTACAGAAAAAAACTACTTATACGCAAACATATTTTTTATTCGTCCGCATAAAGATAAGATATGAAAACATTTTCAGAGTCGTCATTGTCTCTTTTTGGAAAAGTGTGCAGACGACATCGTTTGTATATATATATATATATATATATATTATATTGTACTATCATATCGGTGGGCATATTGTTAATTATTAAACACATGAACGTTCGATCAAATCAAAAAACTATGTTCCTGTTAGATAAACATACATTAATACATTATATTTCATTACCTATGTATTTACTATAATATAATAAATTTACTCGTATAATTATGATATTATTTATCTAAATCATTTATATGATTAATAAACAAATAAGTTTTTATTTAAAAAATACAATATTAATATTATAGGAAAACGGATGACCTGCACGTATAATAATATAAATAAATACATATACGATTTACATTAATATAATTATTTAAGGTAAATTTAGTATTATTATAATATTATAATAATAATATAAATATACGATATTATTTTATCGGGTATTCGTTTACCGGGTGACCTAACCTATACTGGGACCGCCATTATGCCAGTAATGTTATAAACTTATAACACTCATTAGATAAACTGAGATAAAAATAATGTATTAATTGCAATTATATGCAGAGAGAAATGTTGCCAAGGACTTAACTATATAGTATCCATCAATGAAAGTCATACCACTACAGTCTTAAAGAAATCGGCTAAACTAACGCTTAACTATATCAATAGTTTAGGAAATATTGTAAATCCTTTAAATATGGGGCTAATACACAAACAATATAACGCATACAGTTAGTATTAACATTCAATATCTTAGTAAAAAAGCACTGAACTAATAAAAATCTAATTGGTTACGCCATTCAGCCGAACGTCGGTATCATTCGATAAAAAATCAACAACCGCTCAATAAAAAATTCCAACGATTTGTTCACACATTTTTTTGGGAGACGTAAAAAAGTTTATGCGTATCATAATTATTTAAAATAATATTATCTTCATGTTTTGTTCCATTATTTTTAATTTTTTTTCATATCACATATTATATATATTTGAGTTATGTTTACATAGGAAGGTACTACCTATTTGTAGTTTATTCCCTATATTAATTGTATTTTTTATTATTTCCGATAGGTCACACACACTAAATCCTAAAAATGCCCAGCAGGTCACAACATCGCTAAGCGAATGCCATACATCGTGGAGTGGTATATTCGTTGTACCTATGCCATATAATATTATTATGTCGTAAGCAATCTTTTGTTGGAAAGTGTACTACGGTCCGCCAATAGTGGCGCTGAACCAACGGTTTGGTTTAGACCAGAAGAAATATTAAGGGGTGGTGGGAATGATGTTAGAGATTTAAGAGGGTGGTATCACTATGTGATTATAATTGTATAGGAAGTGTGTTTCCCAACTCATTATTGTTGCATTGAAAATTTGAGTAACCCTTCCTGTATCAAGTGTCTCTGAACGATCATTTTCTACAAAGCGCACATAATTAACTCGTTACCACTTACGTGGTTTTTGATGAAAGATGCATCATATACACTCTCGGAATAAACATTTTTCCTATTGTTTTGGGTATACCTATACCAAAATACATAGAAAAAATTAGGTGGTTGTGAGAGCGATCTCTTCGCAGTAATTAAACTCATTCAATGGGGTGGTGCTGGTGCATCATTTTTGAGTGTTGACTCGTTCACAATAAATGCTACTCAAGCACCATTTAATAAATAAATATGCGTTGTGGTGCGGAGTGTTACTGTAAACCCAGTTTGCACACATTGTGATATTAAAAAAAAAAAAAACTACAATAATAATACCGATACTGCGAATTCCGAGTAATAATAATATTAACGATAATCGGCGTCCGTGTGACGGTGTGTGCTGAGGAGGCGCTCTCGAACCGGAAAATATGAGCCGAATATCGTCCACTAATATTATTATTATAATTATAAATAAACTGCCGTTTTGAACAGTTATCCCCGAATTGTCGAAATCCGAAGTACATTATGCTTTAACTCACAAACATAATAATATTATATCAATATCTATATTATTATGATATTAAAGTAATTTGGTTGGTCGCACAATTTATGGAGTATATAGGAATTATTTTTGGTATGGGCCAATTTACTATTGGTCAAACATAGCACCGTATAACCAGAACTAGACATTTTTTGGGGAGCCGGAGTGGTTATAATTATAACATAAACAATAGAGTTTGCGCTATTTTATTTTATAAACATCATGTAAATATTAATTTTTTGAACAAATATTAACAATTTCATCTACAACTAACGTTATATTACGAGGAACCATCAAAAAACAAGTCCTGATAATCAAACATATTTTCCTTGTGGATTCCTCGAAAAGGTTTTCAATCAACCTATAGTGTTGAAAGATTCTTGTAAACAATGTAAGTGCAACAGTGAATGGAAATCAATTTCTAAAAAATAGAACGTATCTTCGAAGTATGTAAACATAAACTATTAAAGCACTGATTCAAATTCCAATGTCCATAATTCACATATATAGTCATTTAGACTACCAAAAACTAAAACCTATAAGGTATGAACATAGACAATACGTACGGGCCGCGGGTTATGATGGTTATGTGATATAATATAAATATATATAATATAAAGCAATTATAGGCATACAAACTTATACCTAATGAGTTAAACTGCATTGGTAACCGAGTATAGGTGTTTAAAACTGCATCGCCAAAACATGTCTGGTGTTTGAATTGAACCTGTAATTTCACTATATCGGCTCTGGCCCGGGGGGCTTTCCCCCCCCCATATATATACGCCACTGGACTATTACACTAGTGATGTACAACGCACTAGTGTTCACATATAACTAGACTATACGAAGACTCTCACGACCGGTCGTCGCGTTTCCGGCCGCTATACACGCGTTATATAATATTATTATAGAATATATATTATTATTATCGTGGTCGTCGTTTAGCCCGAGAAAATCCGTTGGCAGCGGCGCGGCGCTCGCGTCTGTGTATTTCACGTACATTAATATATTATCATTATTACTATTATTATTAAATACAACTCGATTTCCCCTACCGCCGCCCGAGTCGCAAGCGTACCTGGAGAGGGCATTGACAGCCGCCGCTGCCTCCACAGTCCAGCGAAAAAATATAAAACAAGCGGCGGCGGCGGCGCGCAATACCGCTTTGTGCGGTCGACGCCACCGCCGGACGTCGGTGGGGAGTTCACGTGAGGTTATTTTTTCCGAATCGTTCGCGACTCGCTAGTTTTCCCCGACGTTTTACTCGCCCGAAATCCAACCCATACGATGCACATAATCTACTCGTAATAATATGATGATTTATAACAATTCGAATGCACATTGCATTATTGTACTTGCCCCGCCCACACCTCGAAAAAAAAACGAAGAAAATCGCTCAGAATTACGCGATCACTATATCGTCCAGTTATATAGATAGGTATAGTTGTGTTCGCGTTGCCCGTCGTGCGCGGACCGCGATATTTTCCCCGGTTTTCCGTCCTGAATACCGTTGTTGTGTGATTATTATTAATTGTGTGTGAATTTTTTTCAAGTTTTCCTGTCCACGTTTGGTTCCGTTTGCACTCGTACACACGTAATACATGCCTTAGTGGGTATACGTATAGCTCGCGAGTTTTAATTCACTTTTGAAAACACGTATGAAATATATTATAACGCCGTTGGGTATACAATGGCACGACCGAAGGCCACTCTTCTAAATTGTGAGAGAATAATTAAAATATAGAACTTACTATGTATAATATATTATTATATACTAATTCAATTAATAATGTATGCTTAGCATACATTCAATAATGAACTTTACGCTCGTTATAATATTATGTATGTTATTATCTTCAAAGCGTATCTTCCACCAGCAATATATGTTCGCTTAAAAGCCATTTCAATATTATATTATTTTGTGTTTTTTTTTCGACATCAATATATTATTCACGATGCAGGCAGAGTTTCAACGAATGCTTCGAAACTATCCCATAATATTATAATAGCGTCTTTCCGCGATTTATTGAAATAATTCGTCGAATTTTAAATTATTCATCACTCAATATATAGTGTTTTGTTTACTTTTGTTCAGATAATCTACAATACGAGTAGTTTAAAAAAAAATCGTGATAATTTATCTTACTGCACTGTTATAATAACTTATAAGTCACAATAAAATATACATTAATCAGCAAACAATTAACTGGGTTTATAATTATATTATTTTAGCGATTATCTAAGAGTTGTTTTATCGTTAAATTACACGTTCGTATTTCATAATACCGATGGTATTCAATAATGTTGTTCTAAACCAACGAGAACTAAGTAGTAGCGATTAATGTTCTATATTGGATTATGTTGTTAATTGCTGTTTATATAGACTCAAATATTGTATAATACATAATAAGATATAATAATAATTATTAAACACTAAATTACATGCTATACTATTCGTGTTTTGTTTTAAACTCATAAACGTAAATATTGTACGATTGTCCAAGTCATAACGAGCTCATTCTATGCCTACATAAACAGATATAATATAATATATTATTCCGAAACGATATATTTCGATGTTTAGCTTTTTAATCACAAGTGATGTGTGAATAATATTTGAACAATATAATATTAAGGCGTTTAATGTATAATATTTACCCGTACTTTAGTGTAATCGTTTGGATGAAATTAAAACACTGAACACATGAAATCAGTTGTTATTGGTTTTAAAATTCTTATTGTGGCAAACACAAATTTAACAGATTCAGATTTAATGTGATTCAGATTAATATGCAAACAATATGACGTTTACTCTTTAACGGTCTAATAATAGTTGTACTAATGTACTCAATATACAAATAATCACCGCATACACCTTGAAGTTTTCTGTGTGTAATAAGTCTGAAATATTGGAATACACCCGTCGGCGTTCCTATTACAAAATTATAGTTATTATGAGACATTTTAATAGCATCGAAACCGACCGAGGATGTATCGCGAAACATATCTAGCGCGTCCGTTGTGGTCGGTCGTAGTTACCTCTGGTCACCCACCAAATGACACGATTTAAAATATCACGAAAAATAATAATATTATTATACTCATTCGTATTGTATAGAGTTTGTATAGTATAGTAACAATATCATAAAATATTATTCGAGTGCTGGTGAATCTCCTACCACAGGATATTGTACTTGCAGTAAGTGGACACGAATAAACAACACACCAAGCAATATGTAATAATAATATTGGTTTAACTCTGCGCTTTATTACTATTTCATGTATAAATGATTGCATAGAAAGAATAATATCAATACAATACAATAATAATAAAAATAAAATGTAGTTTTGATCAGATGTTCTGACCTTTTGGTGGCACATGACAGTTTTCGGTTGCACTGCTGCACACGCCGTGTCAATAATATATTTCTACGTATTATATTACTATATAATATGATATGTGCATTATATTGAATTATTTCCGCTGTGTACGTTCCGACGAAAACATATATAATCTAATATATCATACACGAAAGTTCGACTTCTGACCACGTGACTCTATATAATACGCATAACGCACATCCAATACAATATTATATTGTATGTTGTAGAGGTGCCGTCGTCACAGGAACGAAGAACATTCACATTTCTTTATGAAACCGTGAATTCTATTTTAACGTCATATTATATTGTTTGTTATAATATTATGCTATCGATGTCTAATATTTTAATAGTTTTATGACTGTATGATAATATTATCGCTGTTTAGTTATAAGTGTGCGGATAAAATGTGATATAGATTAAGGATCAAAAAGTGTGTGATATTTTATTTGATTTGATATCAACCGTTAGATTAGGTACCTACCGTTGAACGTTCCTTTATTTACGTGAATTTCGTTTCTGGTCATGTGACTTTGTATAATAATAATACCTAACCAATATTATTGTACGTGGCCCGACTTCGCAGCACTTTTGCTCACATGTTGCGAGCGGGAAGCAAAACATCGATTTATTCCGGTAAATCCAAAACGGCTGCTGTTGGGGGCTCCCAACTAAGTTTTTGTTCAGAATCTAATTAGGAAATTGGGTACGCTTACATACTCTTATCTCCTCTTTTGTACAATCGCATTTTGTATAATATTCATTACTACAATGTCACCGCATCGAATCGTGCAGCTGCGGCATGGATTGTATGGTGGTCGGATTGATGGGGGGGGGGGGGTAAGTCATCATATCCTCACTCCCCTCCCGTCTTGCTCCGACGTATTGTCACAATCGCTCGCGCGCGACATGCCTCACTAAAAGCGTTCTTTTTACACGGGGATATGATAATTTGAATTCAAAATTGTATGACATGAACCACAGGCTCAGGAGAAGAGGTGGAGGGGCTGACATCGCATTCGGTTTCGGCCACGTCGACGACGACAAAGAGACACACTTGTTCGTCGTCGTTATGGTTTCCTTTGTCAAATGGTCCTCCTAATGATGTGCGCGGCGTGTTTGTGGTGAATAATATTCGTCATTTTCGTAGTTCCGTCTCGGCTGTGGCCAGGAAACGACAACACTACAGTGGCGTGCAGTATTGCAGTGTATATAAATACATGATAGTATATTTATTTATTTTAATTGTCATATACTACGATCGTTTTTTGTGCAATAAGCATATTTTTTGTTCGTTTTATTAAGGCAAATTACTTATTATAATATTATAGTGACACTTTCATGAATTTCGTTTATGCAATTTCACTAAGTCACTGCACCATATTCTTTTGAGACGACGGGGAGGATTTTCAGACATAATCCTTACAGCTAACCTTTACATTCGAATTTCGGTAATTTAGGAATTGGAGTGAGGAGTGGTGGCGAAAAGATAATTATAAAGTATATTATACATAATATATATATTAGTATAAACCTCCATATCGTTGAAATGTTGAATGATGTCAACATTAGCCATTGTGCACATTCTGCATATTCATAAAAACTATATTATCCAATTGTGTTAACATTAACTATAGGTACCCCTGAAACATATATATATATTTATATATTTGCTAGTGTACACAATTACAGCTGCAGTGTGATGGACGGCTGGTTTCCTTGTAAGCCTCATGCACGGTCGATAAAAAATAATCGCTAGCCAGGAAAGTCTACTCGATTTTTCTCACGAGGTCCATGCGTCAAGTCACTGAAGTGTAATGTATATAGTACGACTATTTCAAAACGTGCAGATTTCTGCAAACTTGGCATTACTATTACAGATGCAGCAGGATATAATATATATAAAGAAAACCTACGAATCGTGTGAAAACAGTAGTCGATGCACGCCGACTCGTTCACCTGCACCTCACCGCGTTGGTAATAATACTCGATACCTACCAATCTATGTATAATTTATTATATCGCGAAGAAATCGCACATTGCATAATTTGCATACCCAACCACCTACCACCATAAAATATGATAATTGCATGTAAAACAAGCTGCACGCCGTCTGCTGCAGCAGCATAGTTTGTCGACCGATGAAACGCAGGTGAAGTGGTTCCGTCCGATGACACTATAAAAATGTAGTCCGCCGTCTGTCCATCACATTATATTTTAGTGTATCCTGCTGCTGAAGTTCGTGTCAAAATATTATTCGCTTACTATACATAATATTATAAACGGGCACCAGCTGCTGCGCCTGGAGTGAGCATAATACACTCGTATAACTGGTACCTATATAACATAATAATAATAATAATAATATGTAAACGAGGACATATAGCTTTTATTGTATAAATGTATGAGGAAAGTCGGCCGGGCCCGTCAACCCCTCGACTTGTGAGTATAGGTAGGCACCTACGAGGACGACAAGTCGGCCGTCTCGCTAATGTAAAACGTCCATTTGTATAAATGTATATCTGCTGCGATAAAACACACCGTTTACACGCACCTGCCCGGTGCGACGGTGTTATTCGTCCGTGACTTTGGCGCTGCAATAACGACGACGGAGCCGAACACGCGGTTGGGAAATAAAATCAAGGGCGGCTGGCTGGCGGGCCGGTCGGGCATCGACATCGTGTTTTTTTTTTGACACCCACGACGACATGTTCGCACCGCGATATTATATTATTTTAATCCAGTGGCCGTGTTCACGGGGGCAGATGGATTTACGTGGCCTTGTGGACCTTTTTTTCCTCTCGGTACCAGCCTATAAAAATGCTTTATAATAATAATATGTGAATTATACCGATCGTGTTGTTAAGATTTTTCGATGTCGAAACGCGATTTTCGCTTTCGATTCAATTTCGATAGGTATACCCAGTCATAGCCACGATCTTATCACTATATTATGCGGTTATAACTATTACGAAGTTGACAAGTTTTTACACATCACAATGCACGGATTTATCGCCGTGTCGAATCTATATTTTGTCCCGTGATCTTTTTTCAGCCCGCATCCTGTAATATTATACCAGAATATTATCTATTTGTTGAAAATTGCAACACAACAATGTTTTTTTATAGCTACCAAACAATACCTCAATAATATTATGTAATGTATACTTCCGCTAACTGGTTTTTTAAACATTTCACGTCCTCTTCCTATACTATTCACTATACGTACGAAATATTAAACATAAATATACAATGTTGTTATTTTTAAATGTCTATAACTAGATCTAAGTTACACTTTGAATGTCTGAATAAAATACTTAATGATGTTGACTATCTGATTAAAGATGTTAAACTTAGTTTTTTTTTAGTTCGAGTACATTTTATACGATATAAATAAAGATTAAGTTATAAGACCTCATTAAAATCGTTCCTCGAATTTTTTACTTTGAGCTTTTCGTAAAGGAAATTGAATTACTTAAAATCAGATCTGTTACTATACATTACATAGTTGAAATGTATACAGAACACCTCATTAATAAATTATTAATGCATTTTTTAGAGCTTTGAGACAAAATAATGTAGAATGCACTACGGATTTCGCAAAATAAATTAAACGACCAATCCCAGGTCGTCCAGTATTTCTGTGCCACGAGAGAAGGAACCCGTCTCGTGCATGCAGACTGATGGCAGCGACTGTTACGAGGCCCCATTCCATTCATTTTACAAAGAAAAACGTGTAAATGATGGTGTTAAATGGCGTTGTACCCATCGTGGTTGTCTTTCAAAAGTATATCTAGATGAATTTTCTAAAGTAATTTTTCGGTCTGAATTGATACATAATCATGAAAAAACTACTTAATTTACCTCGGAGAATGATTTCAAATTCTGCAAAGAAAAAAGCCCTTCAAATGCACGATAATTTTATTAAAATACTTTTTTAAACCCAAGTACAGTTCGATCATTACCTTTTTTAAACCCAAGTGCAATTCGACTAAAATAAGTGCAATTCGACCATACCCGCGCAGAGAGTTCGTCATGATACGGTTATTTTTGCAGCCTATATTATTATATCATACAATATACATGATAGGTGGCCGTATAACGAAGCCCTTTAAGTGAGCGTCTCTAGTTTTTCTTTGTTTCGACGTCTGTGTACAATACGAGTGCCGTAAAACGACCGCTAAAAGGCGAATGCAGAACAATGCGCACACGACTTTATTTTTGGACCCATTATTATAATACGAAAAATTGCCCGAACTAATACCGCATATAGTGCCTGTATATTATGTAATAATAATAAATAATTATATATGTATGACGGTGTGTGTGCGTATATAGATCTCATCGTGTAGAACAATAGCTGGCCGAGGCAGGCGTACGAGCATAATAGACATTAGTAGTAAAGTTGTAACGGGAAAATAAATCGAACGTAGGCAGCCAGGCCAAGACCTATTTTATAATATCGCATATTATTATATCAATAATATTATTGTAATATAAATTGTTATCTATTCGGACTATTCCACAAACGAATTTCGGGGATAGGAAATAGTACAATATTGTTCGCTCATATGTGTGCAGACGATAAATATAATATATTATAATCAAAGTATATTATATCTATGGATCGATGTGATTTCACAGTTATATCTGCACACTATAGCTGCAATAGGTATTAGACTTATAGGTAAAATTCAATATTAATAATTCCTCGGATAATTCTTTTGGCACGCTCGTGGGCTACACCCTACACGCTGATGAGATAATATATTATTATTATAATGCTGTTGTCAAATGATTTTGTCAAAGGGAGATACTATAGTTGGAATTCGTAACGAGCACTTTGATCATTAATAAAATAATATTCAAAGATGTAAGATAAATTTTAAAAAATCCAAAAAATCTAAAAAAGGTTAGATACCTACTTAATATTTAAGACAATAATTCTAATTAAATTACTTTATTATAAATATATATAATATTATAAGTAATATTATTGATCTCGGTATATAAATATTAAAAATAATCTATGTGGGTGTAGCCCCCTCATCCAAGATCCGCTAACTGTTGTAATATTAGTTCATCACTGTGATGTTATTACTGTTAAGCTGTCTCCAACCTCAGTTTTTTTGTGACCTCTCTATATATAAGTACATACGTTTTCACTCATGACGATCCGTCTGTAGACTTGATCTCAACTTATCTTATTGGCTGCCACATCTACAGCCATTCAGTCGCTGTCATTCTCCCGTCACTCATTATTATTATTTTTTGGGATTTTGCTTGGTATATTCGTTTTTTGGTAATACATTTTATGATAACGCGACTACGGTGATTATAATATAACGACTGACGGAAGGCTATTAACGGAAGGCATTGGACCATAATAACATAAATTATACCGTTTAGATTGCCGGAAAATATGACAACCATAATTATAATAATGGCGAGCGGCAGCTTGCAGCAGTCGTGGCGCACGGATTGACCACGTGTTTTTTAGCGGCCGCACGTGCCACTGGGTATCGACCGCCGTGGAAAACAGTTTTAAATAATATTAAAGTATATTATATAAATCAGTCGAAAATCTTATTTCGTATGATGGTTGTCGTCCAAAGCTGTAAGAGCGAAATTCCGGCGAAAAAATATCAAATTCAAACAGATAATAATATTAAATACACAAATGTGCAGCAGGCGAGATAACCGAGTCGATACGCGTATGCCAGAACGTCGTCAACACACGCGATACGATAAAACATTTATAAGGTGGAAGTCGAGATATTTTGGCAGAGGTTTTGGAATAATAATACTCCAGAAACAAATATAGAGATCATACACAAGTGGACTAAAAAAAGAACTGCAGAACGGCCCATAAGATGGAATAGTACAGCACTACAGCGTCAAACAGACATCCGCTCGCAGATAATCTTCGAGAGTTGTATACAAGCACACTTGTCCGTTTTCGTACACTTAATCTCCGAGGACCAGCGACTGGCACGCGAAGTCTAAATAGATTAATATCGCCAAACGAATCGTTTTCTGTTATGAAATAGCACAACCGAGAAACTCGTCACAGATCTATAATATTATACCACGGTAACCCGCAACGGTCCAACAACAGCCTTGAACGACGAACTAATCGACATTATACGATCAGCGTTTCTCAAGCAATCTGCAGATTTATAAACTGACATTACACGTCTTATTAATATACTTTTGCACGTTACAGGTATCGAAATTATTGATTTCCTCGAATTTCGTATTTTGATTTTATGTTAACTTTATTCGTAATAACTATATTATAAACGAAACCTCGTGGAACCTCAATGACTGGAACGTCTGTGTAAATGGAATTTTCGACAATTCGAAGAAATATTTGGGATCCTGAATTTCAATTTGTCCATGTTACAATGTTTTCTACTTCTCGAATTTTCGATAACACGAATTTTTCTCGTCCCCGACCGATTCCGGTTACCCTCGAGGTTTCGCCGTATCGTGATATTATTATCATATTGTCTCTGTAAACAAACAAATAATGAATTTAATTATAAAAGTACTACCGACGACGCCGCGTTCTCTGGAAGTCTGGACCGGTGTGAGTATAATATATGATGTATGCAACGGCCAACCCGAGCACAATACCGAAAAGATATACTTGCGACCTGCGTACGATATTTAGATATTATTATTTTATTGTTATACCTACGTATATTACGTGACGCCGCCTCTGAAACAAAGAAACGTCGCGGACTCTGCGGGCACGGAGCCAGGTGGCCCGACTGTGTTTTTCAACGAGAAATCGTACCGTACAACGTATTATACTATTAATATTATCAAAATAATACCTATGTGTAGGTATTGTAACGATGGGCATCGTGTCTTACATTTTTTTATCATCATTATCATCTTTATCTCCTCCATGGCGTAGGAAGTGTATACCGAGGTGAAACGTCTTGTTAAACATCAATGATGCGTTTTGTCGTGTAATATACTAATATCCCGCGTGCTTTGTCCCGTCGTCGTCGGTTCTATCTGGAAAACGAAAATTGTATTCAATCAAAATCGTACACGATTTTTACTCATTGTAAGTTCCGCGCGTGCGATCGAGTATTGTTTAGCTTCAGAAGCCAATATAATGTTAATGACATATTATATGCACCCGTTACAGTACACTGCTACCGCGTATAAGGTATATATATTAGTAGGTATCCGTATATATCTATTATATTGTGTATAATACAATAATATAAACAGTATTCAGTAATCGACGCGTAAAACGCTACCGTCTTATATTTTACAGCCGTCTTATGTGTATAGGTATATAATAGTCTTATATCATATTTGGTATACTCTGTGATATTATTATCGAAGAACAATGCGCACTCGCGACTGTTATCGTGGTTTTCGTGACCGGAGTCGTAGGCGAGCGTATTATCTTACATTCGTTTAAACACAATTTTTTGACAACTCGTCACTCGAGTGGCACCCCACACCTATATGTGTACAAAGTCTCATCATCATTAGCTATATGGTAGCGGATACCTGCATTACTTCTAAATCGACGACGAGATGTCAGTCTGTGACATCGAAATTTCCTACAATTGTATGTACACTGTAGGACATACCTGATTTAATGTAGTATTGTTTATTCATCGAATAACCTAATCGATCGGTACAGATACGTTGAAAATACAATGCGACTATAAATCATTTGCGTGCACAAGGGGTGATAGGTCTACCTATACTGCAGCTGAATGCAGGGCCTAATAATTCCTTCCGGAAGTATAATCGATAAACAACACTATATACTGTTAACTAGTTTAAGGTTTTATATTATATAACAATGTTTATGGCATGTGTTTTTAATTTAGATAACATATTATTTTTCATAACATTTGCGTATATTTTTCTGCCAAAATGTTAAACTTAAACACTTAAAATAACGTTCAGGTGACGTTTTACCTGGCCGAAAAAAAGGCCTGCACATGCTATAAATTACTTTATAATATATTTAGTGCGTGGTACCTATATGAAAAGTGGCTGCAGATCACCACTCACAGTCCACTCTTATTTCTTGGCATGGTCAGTTTAGAACCTTATAAGCTGATGGCCGTACTACACTGCACAGTAGACAGTCTCCCACGGGAGACTTCAAAAGAAACGTTTCCGAAACTACTGGAGTGGTACGCGGATGTACAGTAAATATATAATGGCATAGGAATATTAAGTTCCAAAGAACCGGTAAAAGATATAAGATGAGCTTATAAAAGTACATTAAAAAAAATCCGCATAAACGTTTTGCACGTGATTATAGAACTAAAATATTGAAGCCGGAAGCAGCCATATTATATTCATTGAAAATTGTCGTTTTAATAACCGTGCGTGGATTTTTAAGAGTTCGAACTCAATCGACCTATCATGTTTAAGCCTTATATGCGCAGTATAAATTTCGCATTTATCGAAACTCCTTATTCCGTAATTTGTAAGTTCATCCCACCGTTTTATGGGCTTATATTTCTATTAAAAATTCCTATCTCGTGTCAGATTTTACCCCTCGTTTTATAGTCTTCAGGCGAAAAAATTGTTTTCTTTGTATATTAATGGAGAGGATTTTGGTACAATATATACGTCTGGGCACACGTTGTATACTATTAGGAACTATAGTATAAAGAGTATATAAGCTGGGTAAAATGTGGTACGGAAACTGAATTCAAAATAAAAATATCAAATAATAATGTAACGTAAGTCTTCTTTCGGATGTTATGTAAAAAAAACAGCTGAAACTCGAAGAATAAAAAAAACTTGTTTAGATTTAGTTTTTAATATTATAATTCTGACCTAGTTTTATTATTTTATTCAATTTATTTATCGTTGCATCATTATTTATAAGAGAAAACAAATCTAGGTAACATTTCTGGTTCAAATATTAATGCATGTTATTATTGCAGATAATATATTAATTATTAATTAAATCAATTAATTTTTCTAGAATTATTTCATGCAATTGGTCCATTAATTTATTTTCAAGAGCAAAATTATTATTATACTGTCCTCTGGATTTCAAACTACAACTAATCAAATTAATTTTTTAAGTTTTAGTTTTTTTGTAACTTTGTTTCTATAATTTCTACTGATTACTGATTGCTATAACTTACTTATTTTTAGATCATAATAAATATCTAATCTTTGTTAAGTTAGAAGAATAAATGTATAATTGAAGATATTATAATACGTATATTACATAAACAATTATATAAATGCAAATGATAGTTATAATATAGACTGATTTACTGATTATTAACGTTTCCTTTATTCAAATTTTATTAGTGAATAGTGACCCGTCCGACATAATAATCACTTTTTAAAATAAAATATTGCTTGTATCTAACAACAATTTTATCAGAATGGTTTACAGAAAACGTAATTTAATCCCGTTTATTTTGGTTCTCAGGCTTTTATAATACCTGCATAAGATAATCCACTTTAAATCTCTACAACGTTCGTTTTGTTTTTTGATCACGAGTAGAGTACAACAATTCGAATGTTAAATATCTTTCGACTCGAAGAATGTTATCGAGATTGTCCATCTCACGTGCAAGACAAGTGCTCATGTCTGTTTAATGCGCCTGTATAGTAAATACTAAGTATCAATTTATATTCAAAGAAAAAACCATAGAAAATGTTTGTAAACACTGCATTTGATTTCAATTATATGAACACAAACATAAACCGTTGTCTTTGACTCATAAAACTGTACTGCTGCATAATTATATTATATTATTATGCACACTGCACATGCATTTTTCGCATATATGACACGCATTTATCGTGGTATATAATATAAGTGTCCACTATGTAGTCACTAATTGCAGCAAAACTTCACTGTGCCAACTTAAGTACGTCGTATAATATCATATATTTTAAATAAATTACTATATATGCGCATGCATATATAGCTAGTGCATATTTACAAAAAGAATAGGCATAGTACTTGAACTTTCTATAGTATATTTGAATCCGATTTCAGACCGTTTATTTTTAGTTCACACACTAAAAAGTTTATATAGGACCAAAAAGCTTTGAGTTAAACGTATTTGAATTGTGTACGCGTTTCAATCTGACGCAGCAGAATCGTCTTATTTATCCCTCACTTAATGCGCATTTCGGAAGCAAGTTTGCAAGTCCGGAAAAATTGATCGAGTTTACTTGTGGGGGTAAGAGTCAGTTTGTCCTTGGGTAGCGCAATAAATTTAAATGTACGTACATATTATTAAAATCGATACTAGACTCGTAATGCTAGTCCGAAATTGTTCCGCCAAGTACTTACATTGAATAATATTTTTTTTTTTTAAACCTAAGCGACACGACGCAAATATAATATTGCTTCGGTTGTTTACACTGAGCATACATAAACATGTTATTTTTTTATTTACGAACTGCGCAGAACATGGCAGCTCATTAAAGCAAAAAATTATTTTCGCACAGGAACGTTATAATTAATGTGATTTTTGTTTTGTTGTATTTCAGTTACACTGGATGCATTTGAACTTCATGTTTCAACCCGTAACCGAGTACCGCTGACTAGAGCATCATGGTCAAGACGTTTCAGGCGTATCTGCCGGACTGCCACAGGACATACTCTTGCATTCACTGCAGAGCGCACCTGGCAAATCACGACGAACTTATATCAAAGGTATAGTACTAGTGGTAAGTTAGAGACTTGAAGGGAATAACGATTGGGACGAGAGAGGATAATATCGAAAAAGGCGATGTATATAATATATATGCGTTTAAAACGTGAACTGAGAGAAGGAATCTAGTACATGATGCAACGGTGTGTAGTATAATAATACGACAGCAATAACATTATAACGTTATATAGCAATTATTACTCGTAATATCGTATTATATATTATTTATTAGTTGTAAATAAAATCAAGGTTTTATTTTCAAGACCAAACCATATAAATACTGTGTACATCTATCCGTACGTCATCTAAGCGTTTATTATGCAATATTAAGAGTGCCATAAGTATTAAGTACTTATGATCGTTTTTAGTGTGGTTTGGTCATCAAAACAATATTTACATTCGTTCGTTTTAAACACTCGATAACTTCAATAGACCCGTGTATTTATATAGTCACGAGTTACTTAAAATCAATTAACTGTATAGTATTATATAGTATATATCATTATATATTGATTTTAAGTGTATACTTTCCATCCGAACCGAGAAAATGAAAGTTGGACGATGGAAATTTAAAAATCCATTAGGAATATTTTTCAAAATGCTTATTTTATTCATATGGTTTTTTTGTTTAAAAAATATAGTTAGTTACATCCTTAGAGTAGTATGTTTTTTACGAAGTCGATAAACTGTCGATTGCTGTAACGATCGTTTTTACACACATCACACACATGTGCAACGTATATATTATTTACGCACAAAAATACATATTGTCCGATATTTTTAGTGTTCTGCCTCACTTCTGTGCGTGTGTAATAATAATATATAATTTAATGGATGGTAGGTATTTAAATCTCGTGGCCGTGCGTATATAATAATTCGTTATAATAATCTCTCGAACCGTAGGCATTTGTTTAGAAAGTCACGAAAAATAAGCATATATTATTATATACATATACATAAATATATATTATGTACATAATATGCACATCGTGGAACTCGTGAATTTTTTTTTAATCCCCAAAACATTTTTCAACCGGTTATATATACGCGCGCGTGCGAAACGGTGCGGGGCCTACAGTTTTTCGATTGTAATTTTTTCCATTTCTCACTCGGGTGATGCAAAACAAGATAATAATAATATTAATGTACGTGCGTGGTGTGTGCTCGCGCATATATTATTGTTATTATTATTATTGTTATTTGTTGTTATTTAAAGCTCGCGATACGGCGACTCGGCCAACGGACCGGAAGCAAGCTGATACACCGTAGTGCACCAATATATATCTATACTATAATATGTACGTGCATTTTACATATTATTATGTATTCCGGTATTCGATAGTATTTACGTATTGTATTTATTTGTATATGTAGACATGTGTGTGTGAGTGTGTTGCCGTTATTATTGGGGGGGGGGGAGGGGAATGCTTTCACTTCCTTCTGATGTATCTCTCCGTCTAGCGGTGTGTTGCTATAATATGTTCTATATAATATGCACCCGCATTAAATATCGTATACTTACTACCTAACATCTACATTGCAAAATGTCCTCGTTCTCTCCTGCAGCTGTTGTATGTACCCATCGACTGTATTAAACTCTCCGACGTCGCCGTCACTCCGCGTACACTTTGTCCTCACTCTGAAGGCAGCTTATCTCAGCTAAGGTTTTATCATCTACTCTCGTCGTTTTACGGGTACGCATAATTCTAAGACATTGCACGCGTCCGCGTTATAACACATAAAAGGTTAAATCTACGCTGTGGTCATAATATAATGACAATACAATGTTCTGATATCGCCAGAGCACACAGAGCGTGTTTTCTAAACGAACTATAATTGTGGGGATAGTGGGATACCTATATATATGAACGTAAAGCTGAAAACGTTCTATTCTCGCGTATCGCGCGTGGGCAGTTGCGTAATATCCTGCAGTGACCGCATACATAATATTGTGTGTGCTTATACACATATTATATAGCACAAAATATAGTGTAAGTCAAAACCATAACTTACTCAGTATGTTGACCTCTGTTCCAATACGCGCCTAAATAAACACCTATGTCTCACCACGAGAAAAAAGTGATTTTAGCGTACGATACCAAATCTTCCCTAAAGGGTTTTTGATTGTCAAGATTTCGATAAAAAAATAAAAATTTGAATTTGTTTACCCAAAGTTTAATGGCATGTCAAAAATATAAATTAGAAAAGGAAGTTATTGACATGGAAACGCATAGAAGAGCATGATGATGTACATTGACATTTTTTGTACCACTTGAGGATGATCCTGTACAATCCAAATTTCAGTTTTTCAAATAGAAACCTCCTTTTTTCATTTTAAATTAATAAGCAGATTTTGTTTGAAAATGTTAAGGTATCTAAATCATAATTCAAGCTAGTAGTTTTTATGTAACTTAGTGTTATAAGGATATGGCGATGGGTTATGTAGTTTATCAATATAAATAATTTGTAAAAATGATCCAATTATAATAAATACTTCATCTAACATTACACATAGTTTTTATTCTTACAGTCTATACAACCATTTTTAAGGATTATTATCCTTAGACCTTAGTATAAACATTGTATTAACTCAGAAACTACTCATTAGAATTTTGATTTAAATACCTACTTTGAGATTTCAAAAAAATCATCTGCAAAATAATTTTCAGGAACAAAGGAGGGTTCTCATTTGAAAAATAAAAGTTTGTATCGTAACTGGATACTCCTTAAGAAGTAAAATAATATCAGAGATTTGAAAATATTGTCTTTAAGTCTACTTAAAAATTCTAAAAATCAGGATTTGAATAAATATACTATATTAAGGGGAAAAGCGGGAGTGAGCATTCCTAAAAAATCATCCTGTATACTAATCATATACTTTAGTCGAGTTTAGTATATTATTTTAAAATTCCGTTTAGAAATCCTATAAATTAAAAATTATACTTTTTAGCCTTAAGTTCTAGAGTATTTCGTTAATTTAATTATATTAAGTCTGCATTATTCTATAGTATTACATCGTCGTTTTTTTGTTTATAAACCACAACCCCTCACTGAATATTAGCTAATAATTGGGTAATGCCCTGTGACGACGTTGCTTTTATATTGGGAGCGTATATATACATATATACACACACACGACGAAACAAAAGAAAACGTCTTCTGTACCATGCCACACGTAGTTTGTATGTAGTTACTATACATGTATATAACCGACGACAACAACAACAGCTGTTGTAGGAGTACCGGATTAGGGGGTTGGTGGTAGTGGTGGTGGCGGCGATGGTGGTGTCGTAGTAGGTCAAAACCAGAGTTACCGTGGTAACGGAGCGCCGGTCTTTGTCGCGGTGTAATATCCTAAGTCGTTCTCCACCCCGTCGATTGTGTTCCGCACGGAAATTATAGTATTATATAATTTTATCATATATATATATATATCAATCAGTGGCTCGAACGAACGGTGGTGGTGGCGATGGCATCTCGTTTCATTATATTGTGTCATTCGATCGTTTCTTTTTTTTTGTTTTTCGTAAATACTTTTTTTCTCATCCCCGTCAAAACAGGGAAAACGACTCTCGGTATACCCATGTTTAAGTACAAGATTTTATCAAAACGAATCGGTTTTAAATATATACAATAATAATATTAAATTATATATTATATTATAATATTACATATAATGCCTTTAGCGGATTCTACAGCTTTTGTTTGTATGTACTATATTATATCGATTTATTCGTGTACGCGTATATTGTCTTTTTGTTTTCATACATATTGCGTTTTAACATCGAGTATTTATTTTTTTACCGAACAGTATAGATGTACCTACATTGTACTTTTAAAGAATCGAGTTTTTTGCGTATTAAAAAAACATAAGAACTGCATTGCATTGTACTTGAAATCCTTCGCTCAGATAACCGTCAACCAAGTGTTTTCGAGTTTATAGTATTTCCGTCGATTGCAAAAAACCTCTATAACATGTTTGCTCGTACATTAAAACCTTAGCGCGTACTTAAAAAAAGTGCTTTAACGACAATGATTGTAGTAATAAAAAAAACAATTAATTTAAATGTATCTATTATTATTATTATTATTATTATTTGTACTATAGACTTATTAAACCGTTATGTATAGGACTGATGTTTTCACTACTTCATACGTGTATAAAATATTAGATTTAAATACGTCATAGAAACTGTGTTAATTATTATCACAACGGTAGCAGAGGAGCTCTAAATTACTTGTGAATAAATATATTATTATGGAAATTTCGATTGACCTATATCCGAACAATATATAGTTGTGGGTTTCTGTTCAATCGTAAATAATATTAGTTACTTTATTTTGACACTAGTTTTTTTTCGCTTTTTATCGTATCAACATTTTTCCATTATAAAATTGTATCACGCTCGAACTCGACACTTTTTCCTGTCAATGGTGTGAATTCCAGTTTACAAAACTCGATTCTTGTCAACAAAACACTGTACGGTGGCTGCTCGTTTATATTTTTTGTTTTCTATATTTTACAATATTATCGGTACGAAAAATATGGATAAAAAAATGTATTCATTTCATATTATTGTATAATATCTCGTAGTATGTACAGCATGTATACATAAGATAATGGCCGAGTTCAATACAAAAATAATAGGCACGGGTTTACCTAAAATAAGTAGTAGTCAGTATAAATTGTTCTAATCCGGATGATACAAATAATATATTTATAAAATATGGCATTATGATCATTCGATATTACATAATTTTGATTTTAAACATAGATTCGGTACTTCAGTAGGTAGCAGTGTATATACCTACCTATCTAGATATACATTGTTATGAACATTATGTTTACGTGTACAAATAAATTAAAATCAACATGACGTCAAATCACTTCAACATTATATTCTAATATTATACAAATACACTCTACTGGCCACACGTGCATGTAACTTTAAAATTTAAATATTAAAAAAACATTGAATAAACAAAATTATCAGAATTTATTATTACATTTATTTGTATACTTTGTTAGGAAGGCTAAGTTTGTTGTATATGTGTACCTTTTAATGATCTGACTTCATAATGTTATATTATTGATAAAAATAAATGTTTAAATAAAATAACTTACACGTTATTCTATTTAATTATATTTATTACAATATATTAAGTTTATGAGAGATAAATAGCCATGTATTATAATAATATGTCAGTGCAAATTTAAAAAATCTCTATTAATATGTTAAGATTGTAATGTATTATACAATTATTATAATTATTAGAAATTATAATCAGTAAAATTTTAAAAAAAACATTATAAATAGACTTAATCGGCCTAATCGATGGTAATAAATTAAAAGAGATTAATTTTATAGTTTTAAGAATTTAAGATGATTCAGTATATGACCAATAATATAAAAATGATTTTTGTTTTAACTATTATAAACATGCTACAAAATTTAGAGTAGTTATATTAAACTATGTATATAAATACAACCAATGTGTTTTAACAACTGAATATCACCTAAATTACTTTTTCTGTAGATTAAATTTTTAAAGTGACAGGAAAATTCAAATTATCCGTTTCACGTCTCTCAACTGCAGTGTATTATATTCTCTTGTCAGGGCACTTTTCGAGTTTCTCTATATTAATCGTATCCAATCTGTCGTACTATTTTCACATGGTTACATTGTCTTTCGTACGTGCCCCATATTCTACAATATTATTATGTTGTCTGTAAATAACTATTGTTTGCTAGTTTTTTGGATAATAATAAAAATAATAATATCGTTTTAATGTAAGCGCATGCATGAACGTTTAATAGTATAGGCTCAAGTATCCAATTTTATACACTCCTATCTCGCATCAATTTACTTTTTAATAACCTAATAGACTTTTACTCGGATTTTTCTATTAGACCATTAATGTAAATTGCTTATTTATTTTAGTTACAAATAACTGTCGGTCTAATTGTTGTATCGTTAAATTTTTATTCAAAGAGTAATAATAAACAAATGCATCAAGCTACGTGTCAAGGACTACAAGCTGGCATTTTGAAACAACGGCTCATGCTGGCTTTTAAAAATAAACTAAAGAAATAGGTCAATCCTCGCGGGGTATCCCATACTGGAGGAGGCTCCATATTCACACTGTGCAGTAAACAAAACCTGCTCTCTATAATTTCAGCCATGTGTTGAGAAAAAAATGTGGTTTCAGCTAACCTTTTTTGTTTATTTTAAACCTTTAATACATGTATCTGAAATTCATTAAATGGCGCGCATTCTACTTTTTGTCTGATATACCTAATACAATTATTTGACGTTTAAATTAACTTTTTAAACTTTGTCGCTTACATGCACCTACCTATTATATGGGTATAAGGATACTCGGGAAAGTTTCTACGAAGCCCGCAGCTGTCGAGAATAAATTAGTATCTGCATATTATTATTATTTATTACAGTACCTATAATATATTATTCTTGATAAATGTTTACTATATCGTGGTTTTGTTCAAAACCCAACAAAACCATTAGTGTTCCAACGAACAAACAAAACAACAGTAGTCATCGATTTTGAAAATGCACACGGAACTTGCAGCCCGAGAAATTATTTCACATTTCTCTGGGCGTACAAAATAATAATGTATGTACAACTGTGGCCTGTGCTGCAGTGTTTGTATAATATTACCCCAATATCGCAATGGATGTTTGCGTTACGGAGAATACTAAATAATAATACGATAAGTGTTGTTATTGAAACAAACTCGAAGAGAGTTATAATATTTATTTATTCAAACCGCTGGACGGTTACCGTCAGTATTTTATTTTATACTCATATTTATAACATACATAGTTATAAAAAATTGTGAAAATCAAATAATATATGTATAGACGCGATAAAATAATGGCGTGATTTCGTTTTTCCGAATTTTTCACTCGTGCCGATCTTAGAGCAATAATATTAGGTACAATAATATGTTTATTTTCCTCCTTGATGTGCACTCGGATCCTCCTCTCCCGGGCCGTGACCGCATGCGAGTAATAGTAATAATAATAATAATAATAATAATAATAATAATAATAATAATAATATTCGCAAAGGTCAAACGGTCGCGTTTTCGAGCGCGCCCTGTATAGCGTATACGCATCGTTTGGATATTATTATAAGACCCGCGAAAAACAGCCGAACGCGTGACGTCACCGTAGCACGCGAAACTTGCCCGTGTTGATGTTTTTGTTCGGTTTATCGATGGCGGCTTGTTTGTATCTGCGCAGTAAGTTGTTACCAGTGCGGTACACCGTGTTACCCACTCGCCGCGGCCCGTCCGCTCGGACACCGCTGTTACCGCGACAGAGGTCACCGAGCTACGTATTACATATTATACGTGTGTGTGTCTGTGTGTGTGTGTCTGTGTTTATTATTATTGTTGTTCGACATAGCTTCGAATTTAGAAACGAAATCAACAAAAAAAAATCCCTACTCGGCATTTTGATTTTTCGCCAAGTCGACGATGACCACGTGCTCTCGCGGACGTTGCTCAATTATTATTACTATGAATACTATATTTAAACACCACGTCCTAGAGCGGTTCCTCAATTGTACCGCTATTCACATGCAGAAATGTTTTGAAAAAAACTCTAGGTACCTACTTCAAGGATTTTGAGATCGTGATGGACATGTACCATTTATGCTTCAAATTACAAATTATTGCACGTCTTAAGAAAATAACGTTTCCCTATAAATGCGTATAGGTGGCTTTCATATTTTCCAATAATTTACTGTGTCGTAGGTACTGCACTCATGAATTTTAATATATTATTTTATTACTTATAGTACAACATATCGTCAAAATATGAATTGCAGTCATGCAGTTTATTGCATTTTCAATGCGGTCTTGTGTAAACACAAAAATATAATAATATAGCAAACACGAAATAAAAATGTGCATGTGCAGCACGCGCGTTTGTCGTAATATTATATACACACAGCTTGCACCAACAGAACGATTACATTTTTTCCAACCGACCCGCCGCCGTTAAACTTCTCTCTATGTACCAAGTATTTAGCATAATATTATATTTTATTTATGTACGTGTGTGTACTTGCAATAATGACTTGAATCGCGACGCAATATTTTTAACAATGGAGCTAACCGCAAAAGGCGTTTCGACGAGAATCGCGGTGAACATAGTTCCTGTGTGCACCTATTCGGTGTAACAATAATTCATACATATTTTTTTTTAACTGCTGTAGTGCGATGCATCACAGTCGCATTAGACCTTACATTTTGGGAGTGTTACACAGAGCTTACGATACAAATTTACAAATGACTCCATTACTCTATTGCCTTATTCACAATATTATAATAATTAAAATAGTGAATTACTGAAATAAAAGATCAATAACAAGTTCTGTGAAGAACTATCGATATATTAAAACAGTTATCCTGTCTTCAGTTGTATATGTGTTAATCATAATAATATTATATTCAATTTTCAATTTATTTGTTAAATCTTTTTAATTTTAAACATTTTAACAGTGATCAGCTTGTATACGAAATCGTTCGTGTGTCATGCAGCGCTCGTGCTAGTCAGTTGCCAATTTTTTATTCGATACATTATAGGATTTAATACATACTATAAGGACATAATATCAATCAAGGCGGTGGTTACAAAATATTTGGAGGTGCTGAGCACCTCCTAGGCCTTAGCCCCCAGCCCCAACCTAGTTACGCCTATCGACTATGCTACATACGTATTTGGCAGTATTTTAAATATTATTATTATGTACACTCGCATATCATTATAATAATATATCACATTAGACAATACTACAATAGTATCATATTATAATAATTGTATAATGTATTGTGCGCACGTGGACGACGTATATTACGTACGAGTTTGTCAAGTTCTGTCGCTGCGTAGATTTTTACGTATTATTATTTCATTTTTAAAGATTAGGTCCCCGCCGCAGATTAATAGTAAATACTATATAATATACCACTCGCAATCATTACCGCAGAGATAAGCCTAAACACCACATGCACATTTGAACATTTCACATATATGCATAAAAACAAAATGACATATTTTTTTCCATTTGCAAGTACAGTACAATTATTTTAATAGGAAAAATAAATTATTGCGATATGCGAATAATTAGAATGATAGTAATAATAATAATACAAACCGCATTATTATACCATAGTATATTATTATGATTTTTATGCCGTTAGGTGTATATATCCGTATGAAACTTTTTACTCGCCTATAATTATACATACCAGTTTAATTAACAAGATATCGATAAGATTAACAGAGTAATATACAAACAAATTTTTAATTTTATAAAATTATAAAGAGTCAATATTATGTTTAAACATTATTAATGTCTTGTGTAAATTTTGTTTCTTGTACTATGCTATATATTTTAATTAAACAAGTCGTATTTTAAATTATACAGTAAAGTATTTTATCTTAAAACAAATAACCATAATATCCATGAACTCCGTATACCAGAT
Organism: Myzus persicae; assembly: GCF_001856785.1. Classification (NCBI taxonomy): domain Eukaryota; kingdom Metazoa; phylum Arthropoda; class Insecta; order Hemiptera; family Aphididae; genus Myzus; species Myzus persicae. The sequence goes on from NW_019103999.1 coordinate 166,041, forward strand.
ACGAGGTTAAAATGCTCAGTTGGTATACTATGTTTACCGCAGAGCTATATAGGTAAACATGAAAATTGTATAGAATTGGCGTAACCCATCCTATGGTTTTTAATATAATTTTAAGCAGCACCTATGACTTCTTTGAAATGTATATATGAAACACGCCATAACTTTGGATAATTCGATTTTTGGTTTTTTTTTATCTGCACTGTACATCGCTGTAGAGTGTATATGTTCGTTTTCTAATGAAATGGATTTTTTTTCTGATTTTCAAATTAATTGCGTCCACACGAGTAGGTACGTGTTATTAATATTATGTTTTGCATTTTTAACCGAATGAAATATTATCGATTAGTAGGTACCCAAGCGCCAATGTACTCATGCTCATACAGTTATAGATATTATATAATTACTGGTTTTTATATTTTTTTAATGAAAATGAATGAATAATTATTTTTCATAAAAATGAATAAACCTGTTAATGTAATGTATTTCTGATATATATATTTTTTTTAATTTAAAACGAGTACGATTTTTTTAATTATATGTATCATAGCACACAATACGTTTAAATAATAACACACTCATCGTTAAATATAACGTATTTATTATTCAATGAGAACGGCATTGTCGAAAATGACAATTATATAGTAACGTATTGATTATGACTAAATGACAAATGTAGTCATATTATATTGTGGTATACTACAATACACCAAATTCGATTTGAAAATATACAACCGACCGAATTTTTTTAACAAACCTGCAATATTATTATTATTCTGTAGTATATTATAGTCTTGCATTTTTTTCATTTCATGTCGTGTTAACAACTCGACGTGTATATTACCGTATTATATAATATCTTATCTCCGTGGTATTGAACTTTATGGTCATTGTGGTCGATTCGTTCGTATACCACTCGGTCTTCCGTCGGTCGCATACCTATAACGATGATGATAACAGTAATAACCATACTAATTAACAATGATAATGTACTTAACACAGGGCATTACGAAATTCCCTTTGTATCGATTACTATTCTACACGACCGCAATGTAATCGGTTTCGGTTCATAGGTCCCTCGTTTTCATCGGCCAGCTGGGATAACAAAGTATGTGATAAATTCATCCTAGAGCTTATCTAACAGACTCAATTATTATTCAATTATAGTATATATTACGCATGTATATAAACCGTACCGCGTGCAATTATAATATCATATTACCGGTATCGATTAGGTTTGTGTTTTAATCTTTATTTTTTTACAGTATACAAATGTCAAATACGATACGCGACACGTAATGTTGACACTGCTCTATCGCCTATTATGTATCTATATATGACTATATTACACATTAATACATATCTAAGTACACACACACACACACACACACACACACACACACACACACACACTTAATTGGTATTACGCATATAATTTAATATTACAGTAAACTATATACTAACCTACTCTACGTTCTCGTAATCCGGAGTGTTCACCTGCAGGTGTTCCCCAAAAAAAACCACTTAACCCCATTTTATTAAACTCGTCGACCTCTAAATCCTCCGTCGGCGCAGATAGAAAATAATATTATTCTACCACTTAAGGATATAAAAATAACATAATTTTAGAACAATAACAGGCGACGGCACTGTTTTTGTGTTATTTTTTATCGTATAATATAATAAAATATAATATATATATACAGTTTCTGTTGTGGTACGTCGTATATACAATAATAATGCTGTGCGGTGAGCATATAATATAATATCATAACGATACTATACAATATACTATAAAGGTGCCGCGTCGAGTGCGTTTTATGATTTGATTTCAACTTAATATAATATATAGTGGGTAAGGTCGACTCTCGATAACTCCAAGTTCAAAGGGGGAAAAAAATTTAAAATTTCGAATAATCGAAAACCAATAATTTAGCGTTGTGGCGTTTGAACTTTGAATGATAATTTTTCTTTTATCATCGAAAGTTGACTGTATTTCGTTTATTACTCGTATACGTTAAAAATTAAAAACGTGCAACCGTTTAGATCCTTCTAGATTTAGCGCAGGCCCAATATTATAATAATATATTATTCCGCGCTGTTGATGGTAATTTGGTATTATACATTCTATAATAATCATATATTACCTACATAAAGGTGTGTAACCTGTTTGATCTCATATTTTCCAACGCACGTTTGCCCACTTGTTTTTTTCGAATTCATACAATTGCACTAAAATATTATAAGGCGTATATTATTATAATGGGCCTATTGTTATAACTTAATAAGCCACACGTGCAGTTTAAATAAAATATGAGAATATTTTAATATATTATACCATCGGGTGCTCTTATCAGTAGCCGGTACCTATTATGATATTATAATAGTTTTAATTTCCATCATATAAATATATACGACAGGGGCCGCGTAGTCGTTACTGAACGAAACGGGAAAAATATCCGAACGAGCATCATCTCAAATATTCTCATCCCAATAAATATATATTTTTTTTCTACGGAATCCGAAAGAGCCTACAGCAGAGTCGACCACGAGATGATTGGCCGTCTGGTGTGGCATATATCGCGGCAAGCGTTTTGAATTAATTTAAAGCGTAAATAATGTTATATTGTTGTTATATTTTATACAATATTATGATGATAAATTATAAACTATGAATAATAATAATAATAATAATAATAATAATAATAATAATATCATTGTACAGCTCTCAAAAGCCGATCGTATTATAGGTAATTCGTCGTGCCCAGTTGTCTCGCGATCTATCGTCGTCGTCGATTCCGTTACGCATCGTTACGCGTTCTATTATTTTCTAAATTAATATAAAATAAAACGTATTATAAATGGTTCTCTACCAGCACGGACGGATAGGTAGGTATAGACCACAACGCAACGACGGTATATGCCTACTTTATATTAGGTATACGTATCCAATAATTAATAATAATTATGATATCGTTCCACGTGCGTGGTCAGGAGTATCGTGTTAAAATAGCGATTCACGTCCACATCCGTTTTACCCAGCCATAATATTTCTACGATGTAAACACTAAACGAGATAGTAAAAAATCAAAACCGCCCGACTGTCTGCAGCAGCGGCTGCAGTGCCCCGCAAAGGCATATTATATAGGACGAGAGTATTATTATGTAAATAATAATCATCGATCGTCGTCAACACGTCGCGGAACCGGCTCTTAAACACGCCGTAAAACGGGCCTTAAATATTATATTATAAATACATTTATGTAAACATTAAAAATATTATTATAATACGACGTATACCTATAAGTTTGGTTTTTTTTTCCTTCGCTGGAGCCTACCACGCGAGACTTGCGCTGCTTATAATATTAAATACAAATGTAGTGCCTAGGTACCTACCTATACGTGAAGTTATTTTCTGACTGATTTACTACATATTTTATACTTATAGGCAGATACCTACCCCCGAATCGATAATATTAATGATAATGTGAGAACTCGTCGGTAGTAGTTGTAGTTGCGTTAACGACGGCGGTCCTTATAGAAACAGTGCGGCATTGTTATGCGCCCGAAAAAAAGCCAATTTGTCTACGTTCGTTGTTAACCAGTAAAATATCAATCATTGTTATCCCCCGTAATCGCTTTAAAACGTATCGTTTTGCACAAACGGGTTGAGACGAAAAACAGTAAAAGTAGGTACTATACAGTTTTGTATAATTGTAAACGACACTAAAATGTATAAAATATTTATTGGAAAATTGCAGTCACCTCTTTACGCACGATTTTCTTAAACATTCCGTCTCCTCCTTTCTATACGGATGATCAATAGTGATGTAAAATTTCAGAAATTTAATGATCAAGAAATTTCTAAGCAGAAATTACTGGTAATTTCTAAGCAGAAATTACTGGTAATTTCTAAGCAGAAATTACTGGTAATTTCTAAAATTTCTGAAATTTATAAAAAATTGTATTTAATTTTTAATAGAACTTACCTTTTTACTTAAGGAGTGTAAAAATTACAAATATTCATGGGAGTTTCAAGTATATTTCATAACATTAAAAATATACTTAAACATTTTTATTAATTCAATTTTTTTTTTTTTAAACATAATTGAAATTTCCTACTAACATCACTATAGTGATCAAGTGTACTCGTATCTTCCGATCGCATAGTGTTATATCGTTTGAACCGGAATACTTTGAAGAAAAATCATCTATTATTTATGAATTCCATCAATTTTTTTTTTTGTTGTTGAAATAATTTGCAATGAAATACCAATGACACTTATGTTAAAAATCGCATCAATCTCTGGAAATTGCAGTGAGCGTGAACAAACCTCAAACTTCCTACGCACTATCTACAGGGCACATAACGGATATATACTATATAATTGCATTGGAGACATTTTAATTCTTTTACGCACAAGTACTCACATAATAAATATATATACCTAATTTCGTAGAATTATATATAAATGGGTCTTACAATCTGTGCAGTCGTGTAGGTATAGTTTCAAGTTTTTATAGCGTCAACAGTTTGCTGTTGCGCGCCTTACATGCATATAACAATGGAACATTACATATTTTTAATCAATGAAATCACACCCATTTATATTGTTGATTAAATTACCTATACCGGGCTGTACAGTAATTTTATCTCGGTTAGTATCAAGTTTAGTTATTTTTGTTTATTTATTTTTTCATTATTATTTCTACTGCTCCATTTATTTTTACTTTAAAGTTTTTAAAATCGTACTAATCGTTAATTCCTCGCAATCAAAAGCGCACCAGAAAATTAAATTTTTATAATATTATTGTATAGTCATTCGTTAGTTGCTTGTGTTATATTATACTTGCTCGTATATATTACTCACGGCATGAGAGTACCTATAAAAAATGTCCATATAGTATTTTATAACCTACATTAATCGCAGTGAAGTGTATAATATTATGGTTATCTGGTATGATGTCACGAGTCGATGGCAAATAAATAAAAAATAATCAGTATTTTTTTTACTTTTTATTACCTTTTTCCGTAATCTTATCAACATTTATAATAAATGCAGTAAAATGGTTTTTTTAAACTACTGACATAATCATGAGTGACGAGGTTAACGGTCGCGTCGGGTTGGTTTGAAACTGATATGTCATAAAATAACACACGAGACATTATTTTCAATTTAAAAATTTCGGCTGCGGCAGGATATCGATATAACATCTGCAGTCTGTACAGTAATATGTGTTGCCCATTTGCGTTCGACGATTGTCTATATAATGATGGATAATATTTAGATTATATTTTAGACCCATATACCTAAATTATATTAATTATTTAGTCAAGCTAATGACCACAGATGTTGAAGCTATAACTCAATAAAAAAAAAAAATTATGGTCTGCGTTTTAAAAAAGAATAAAAAACCAATGCATGTAAAATATTTTTGGTCCATATCTAGTTCCAGTATACAATTAATTACTGGCATTCGTAAATATGTAATACTTAACAGTCTACAATCAATATTCCGTATAAAGGTTTAAATATGATGTATTATTCTATAGTATGATAATGCCAACAGTAGGTATTTAGTTTTAATAATAATTAATAATTCGAAAACAGTTTGATATCCGACGTACGTATATTTAACAATAAAACACTGCAGCTAAGTAATTTGACCGAAATTTCGAGTAGATGACATTAGATTATAAGCATAAAAATAATATAATATTTAAAGCCGAATAATATGTTGAGATTTATAAAACGTTTAATTTAAATAGTATCGAATTGGTATTACAAAATATGTATTACAATTTACAGCGTTGAATTGTTTTTAGTTATTAGATATATTATGTTATATTTTATCCCATAATGGGTGCTTTATTAAATTAATATTTTATAGAATAATATGATATGAATTTTTATAACAATGTACATATTAAATTATTAACTAGAATTATTTTAGTCGATTTAATTTTTCAATTTATCATAATTGAATTTTTTAATAATTTGTTTTATTTTTTTTATTGTTTCAGTCTTTTCAAGGCAGTCAAGGAAGAGCATACCTTTTCAATTCTGTGTAAGTATAATAATTATTTTTATTGTTCCGTAACGTTACCTTTTTCGGGACTTGAATTAATAATAAGTGATATACAATAATTATATTTCGTTAGCGGCGAGTCACTCTGTTACTTTGTAGATATAATAATATATACGATCGTGAATAATATTTACGTTTCTACGTTTTATTTAACGTCATCGCGCTGGTTCCCATTAAGTTTTTCCTCTTCCCATTCAACATTATATCATATAACGTAAATATTGACTTTTGTTCGTCTTCCTTTAGTGTAAACGTTGGATGCGGCCCGGCAGAAGAAAGGATTTTGTTGACCGGACTACATGCAGTCGCCGATATATATTGTGAATGCTGTAAGACCACCCTGGGTTGGAAATACGTGAGTGTACATTTACCATGTATTTATTATTATAATTATCATGTCCCATGAACGGCGTAATACTTCGTGTGTCTACAAGAATAAGTATTATAAAAACCGAAAATACGATTTGAAGAAAAGAGTTCAAAGACCAAAGTACAAAATAATATTATCATAAGAGTTTTTCGAGATTTTTCAACATTTTATAAAATAAAATAATTATAGTATTAAAAATAAACATTATAATACCGATATGATCGGCTTACATTTTTAAGAGATCTTTTCTGACTCATCGTCATTCTGCGAACTATATAATAATATTGCATTTTAATTTCTTTGAACTTTACCAATGTTTACAAATACAATTTCATCGTAAAAATAATCTTATTAAATATTATGATTCGTGAACCAAATCTGTATTCATCATACTATGATATAATATAATATAATTATACGTAATACCAACAACTAATAAATAATAACATAATATTCAATGGGTGTCATGCTTTACAGAATAATTTACTGTTTCTTTTTCAAACGTATTCCATGTAATATATTGTGCTGTGATTCTTCAGTTAAGTTTTGTCAATATTAGTTATCTACAAAATAATTATTTTTAAAAGTTATAAGCATTCATTATAATTATTTTGTATCATGAAATTTTTTATACATTTTTTAAAATTACTGTATTGCTTTATAGCATTTAAAAATGTACCTGAATAGAGACCGGAAGATTCGCCAAGCATTCTCACCCCCATTTTACCTTCAATACTGCGTTTATTGAAATTACGGATTTTTGAATTTTTATACATACTTACAGATTTGATTTCCAATATTATTTTCAAACCATCGAGAGTTTTTCTTGCTACTTAAGGAGTGTCCTTTGGCGATACAAGCTTCTGTTTTTCAAATGAGAATCCTCTTTTTTTATCGTAAATTATTTTATGGATAATTATTTGAAAATGTAAATGTACATAGTTCAAAGTCCCGGTATCTGATCTAGTATTTAGTATACTTAACCATTTTAATTAAATATAAAATATGTTGATAGATTAATATTAATTACTAAATTGTTAAAATAACCATATAGCAATACCCATCTTCCAAACCCATTATCATGGTCTTATAAACCTATAATCCTCAGTACACAAAGTTAACTACTCTTTTGAATTCGATTTTGATAAGTACATCGAAGTACTCCGATAAATATTCCACTTTCAAATAAGAAATTAAAAATGCATATTGTAATACAAAAACGTGAAAAACTTACAAGATTGAAACTATAAAACATGTGTTATTATTTTTGGAATAAATGTTGTTTTGTAACGACTTAAAATAATGTAAAAAGAATATTTTCAAAAACACTTTTAGTTTTTGAAATAATGAGTGTTCTTTAATAAAAAAACATAAGTATAGGTTAACTCACCTATAAAAAACTTTAACATAAACTCACTGGTCTTATTTATGTTTTTTATTTTTGGTGTTGTTCGCTTGTATATTCTTGCTTAAGCCATTATTATTTTTTCCCCTGGCAATGTACGTAATACGTGTGGGGTTATTCGTAACGCCTACGTACGCAGTACACATGCATATCACTAAACAACAAATTAATATATATTATTATATTATTTTGGTGTGTATGTGTTACAGGAACATGCGTTCGAATCCAGCCAGAAGTATAAGGAGGGCAAGTACATAATCGAAATGGCACACATGATCAAAGAAAACGGCTGGGAGAGTCCGCCGAAGAAATAATGAACTTCTATATCGTCTTTCTATCTATCTCTCTGTCTCTCTGTCTTTCCCGCCATGTGTTTCTCTCGTCAAATCTCTTTGTTTTTCCCCATCCCATCTCTTTCATCCGTCAAATCCGAAAAATTCTCTCTCTTTCACCCTCTCTCCCAGTTTTTTTGGTGGTCGTTCACCCGACCTCGAAAAGTTTGACGTTTTTCCGAACAATCTGTGGTTGGTGTTGCCGACCGTCGTCCAGTGTTCACCGTGACCACGATAAACGTTTCACAGAGTTATGGCCACAACGAAGGCAAATAAAATAATAATATTCGCGGCTGTCATAATATTTTCGCCATCGTCCTAGCTCCACTGGATATGCAAATGCGCAAACCATCACCGGTAAATGACGGAGGGAAATCTCAATTAATACGCCGGAGTTAACGTTAGACGGTTAGCTTACGGTCTTATTATAATTATTAAAATAGTAGTAATTAACTAATGGTGTACCTATTTATAATATTAAGTATTTATGTGATAACGTGATCGTATATAAGAGTATATATATGTAAGGTCGGCACTGTAATTCGATTTCAATCGAAGCACACAAAATTAGAGATGTATACACACCTCCCGAAGTCCCGAGGCTTTTTCGATACATATTATATTTATTATTATGGCCACAAAAACAGATTTATCGTTTTATTGATATTTCGGAATAGTGAAAAACATAACTATATATATACATATAATATATTTCTTGCGTTGTACAAATAACATTGATAAAAGAATATATTTTATTTATTTATTTTATCTCATTATAATTATGAGCTATTCGTATTATAATACAACGAAAATCAATAATTATTACTATATATTATAATATAAATTATAAATTCAAAAAATTAACGCAGGGTTTCGTTTTAAAATATTATTTTTATTTCAATATTTGTTCTTTAACAAATAGATCCGGTCAATGGCGTATTGCTTGGTAAGAATTTCGAGAAAAAATATTTTTATTTTGTATTTTTGTGTTATTCAAATTCGTTTAAGATAATATACTAAGACTAACCATAAAACTACTAACCCATTAAAAAACAAAATTCTTGATAAAAAAAAAATTAAAATTAAATCGTGCTGCTTACAATAATCTACCAGTTCTTATATAATATATACCATAATATAATAATATCATTATATATAAAATAAACACATTTTTTTATCCATCTACTTTATCTCATAACAAAATTATATTAATAACATTGACGTATCGATTGGTAGGTACAGTATTTTCATGTAGTTAAGCTTAATACAATATTATCGGTATAAATGTAATTTTCACGTGAAGATTACAGAGTGTCTTAATTAGTATATATGGTTGGTTTTTATTTTATGAACGGATTAGCTAGTGTCAAACGACAATTTTTTTTGATCACTGAAGCACCGTTACTAAAAATGTATCTATACCACAATATACCAATGGACACCATGTAATAGTGCGTACGTCGCCTTGGTATAATGAGTGTAGGTAGATAATTTTACTTTAGCATTAAAACGTATATAAGTAGTACCTATTGTATTTAAAGCCAAAATAATTATAAATTATAATAATAAGTTCTGTATCCAATATTATATGCAATTAATGGTATAGTATTTATAATAATAAGATACTATTTTTATATTTACTATGTAGTGCTATTTCAAATCATTGTACTTAAAACTAAAACTGGTCTCAGAAAAAAAAAACAATAAAAATCCCCAAAAATAAAATATTGAAAGAGTAGTCACTCTAAATCCATCGCTATGTTAGCAATTTAAAAAAAAAACTTCCATTTTATTTTTGTCATCGACTCGATTTTTTTTTCAACTATATTATTTTGTATTTTATTTTTTTTATTTTTATTATTAAAGTTCCTGTGAAAACAACAAACTTTTCCACTTGTCCTTGACAAAACTGATCTCAAAATATAATAAAATATGTTTTATTATGTTTTTATTAACTAACAGAATGGGCGAGTTATATGAATATTTTACTGGAAACGTAAAATTCTGTATACTGGACCAATGGAGATGCAACTAGCACAACTCTGTTATTTATATAATATATGATCATCTGGGGAATCGTTTGTAATATACGTTCTCGTCCTAATAATATATTTCCGAGCCACATCTTGTGTGATTTGCCCATAACTTTGTGCGAATTCACTGAGAATCATTTCAAACTGATCAAGTGCCTATTACATAATTTTTAAATATCCAACTATATCGATCGATAAATATTGATTTATCGCGGACGAGAAGAAAAAAATGTGTATAATGTATGCCCATATGTTATATATTTATCAATTTATCATGATATCAAGTTCATATTTTTAAATAGAAATTTGTTTTCTCTATTTTCTTTTAGTTAATCGACTTTCATTTTTTCATTGACTAAAACCTATGTCCATTCACGTAATCGATGACTAACCCTGATCCCTTTGTTTTCCATGATCGGTAGGCATAATGTGTTTTATACAATATATCTATCTCTTCACTTTTACTATTATTATTTTATAACTTTTTAAAATATCTAGTCTAGTACCTATTATATATTTCAATAGCATAGTTTTATTATTATTCGTGTTTCAGTAGGTTCCCACGTGGAAATAAATAAGAACTATATTATTATTATCGTTAGTCTAATCAATAATAGTGAGATATATTGTGTTAGGGATCAAATTACGTATTATAGGTATTATAAGTTATTATGTAATAAAAGTATTTGAATGTATAAGATAGAGCTCTGTGTGCTTTTATTGATATAATTGTAAGCACATAAAATCCCATTAAAACTTAAAATGTTGCTATATTTCTAAAAACTAATAATTTAATATTAGCTGTATTTTTGTGTAATACACGTCAAAAGTATTCAGATTATTTTAAATATTTGACAAAAAAATCATTTCTGTTTAAAAATATATTAAAAATACATCAATATCTACCTATGCTATAAATAAAATATGTGTGCCGTTGTACATCTACTTGTCTGCTGTTGGAAATAGGAAGTATTGATGCTATCTAAAAAAAAAATTTTTTGTTGTTTAAGTTTTATAAATAATATAATTATTAAGTTATTTTAACGTATTGTTTTTTAAAAATTTTATACTTAACATCTGTGTTTAATGTTTATATAATAAGTTTCTATTTAGGAACTTTAACCTATTATTTTGAGTTGTGATTTTTTTTCAAAATGTGTATGATAATTAAATAAAAAAAACATTATTTGTGAGTGCTGCATTTATTTAATTCGATTATTATTACCTGATCATACTATTTGAATGTGTTATGACAATCGAATTTGACAAAAAAACCATAGACCGCTGAAAATATATTTATAATATAAATAATATTCTTATAAGATGCTAAGTAACTATACATAGGTTCTTTAAGATATTCGTTATTATTGTTATTAATATTATTTTTAGAGGTATATCTGCTAAAAGCATAAAACCTTATAACTATATTAAAGTTATAGCAATGAGTATTGACGTATTATTGTATGGAGACCTTGAAACACTACTTAACCTATAACCCTGCTAGCAATTTGGTAATTGATGAGCTGTATAAAATGCCGACTTTCTCCTTAAGCCCCAAAATTGGATTTGCCATCCCTTACAACTAATGGTGATTGAACATGACTGATAAGATAGGATTCGTTTTTTGATCCTGATAAAATACCCGTTATGCGCTCATCTTAATTTATATCTGTATTAATGATAGTCGTGTTTGGTTTCTTGTGAGATTGAGGTAAAGTATAATCACACAGATCATGTCAAAAATCTCGACTATTAGCTATAAAAATCACAACACGATAGCACAGCAAAATCGACTCACATAATATGTATAATATTATAGCAATTCTACGCTTGATTTTGAATTACGTATAGTTCAATGACTAGAACATATATAGGTTAGTTCATTTGTTACGCTGTCAATGAACATTAATAGAGATAAAAAAAAAAGTAATTGAAATACACAGTACGTCATCAATTCTCGTGCTTACTGTACCTTCAATGTCTTCAATTCAATATTGTCAATTAAATCAATTCTTCGTTACCTACCACTTACCAGTTTATAACATTTTAAATTGGATTTATAGTTACCTACTAAGAAAATAAATTGTGTTCTACGATTGTAATTTGATTATCTGTTCAACAATTACCGTTTAAATGTTATTTTATTACAGCCGTCTTATTAAATATAAAATATATATGACTAAATATACTTCAGACGTTTAAAATTAAAACATATATACCAATCAATTTATTTTTGTTCAGACAGGTACCTATACAGATAATAATTGTTTGATAGAGGAATACAAACCATAATATTATGTTTTAAATTAAAATAGATGAAGTTTTAAATAACCATCACACGAATTTTCCAGTCAAAATCTTTGATAATTTATATTATAGTGGTTGGTTTGGGTCAGTTGACTTACGTCCAATTATGTGACAATACAATATTGCATCATATTACCCTACTACGCAGGTCGGTACTTTATTTTATATTTTAATATGTTTATTTTATAATGCCATGAATACAGGACGTAGGTTTAACGATTTTTACTGACCAGAATATGTCTAAGGACAGCAACCCCAAAAGGGTTTACGTCTTGTAGTTCGTAAATTATAAATTATAATACATATTATATCTTTTTTGTGATTTACAATTTTACTCGTTATAACGTGATACCATATATATATATATATATATATATATATATATATAGGTATAGACACTATTGTTGGGTTGTATATGTGCAATGAAATTAATTTTAAATGAGTTTAAAATAAAGTTCTTCAAGCGTATAATAAAACAAAAATATTAAATGTGTAGGATGTTTCATGCTTTAAATAAAGCAGCACTCAACGTGGGAATGGGAATGTATATAATCGGAGTAAAATTGGAAACAAGTTTTCTGTTATAGAAATGGTAATTAATTTTGTGTCCAGATTGTTTCCCAAAAAAATAAATAATGTACAAAATATGAAGATTATGGAATTTGAAGAAATGCATACTTAAAAATATACCAAATCATATTATCTATAACTACACATTTTAATTAACGAAATACAATTTTGTGGGAAGTCTTTAAAAATGATTATTCAATACGTAACATCACTACAGCTATTTAAAATATACATTATTTTTCATGACTTAAATGTCTAATTAATTATCATATTTCCATTTTAAAACCTGTTACCAGAAAATGGTTTATATAATAATGGTTTCATAGTCTAAAAAATAGTAGAATACATCATAACAGTTATTATTTAGTATGGAGATTAAAAATATGTTATGTAAGAATTTATGTTTTGACAAACACCGTTTTTTTGCCTTTGCAGTTAAGCGAGCTATGTAAGCATTTTATGATGTGAAGGTATTTATATAGTTATGTATACATCAATAATAACATTATTTATTAATTTTAGCGATGGTTAACACTTAACAAAATAAGTAATAGCATGCAGGATATAATATTATCCTTTCGTTTTTGAGTATATCAAATTAATAACATATTAATTAAAAATTAATTGAGAGTTATCGGTTATTACACTATATGTATTTGTCATCAAATGGTTCAAAATAAATAATTTCGTTTCAGAGTCAGTATAGAATAATGTAATAAGGAGCCAATAATCGATTCTATTAGATTCTTTCATAGGGCGAATCGAATCCTTATAAACGTATAAACAAATGATGATGCCATGATTAAAACCAGTTTTATTATTTAGGCGAAAGTTCCTCGTGGTTTAGGTGTATGACAAATCATAATATTTTTTTATACTATCCATTAGGTAATTTAGGCTTAAGAGAACATGATTCCAATCCCTTCTGCACTGAAACGTTTCAACTTTCAGGGACTTTCCATGCATTAATAAATAACATGGTTTTATCCTCGTATGTGAGCTGTAGTGAATACCTACATAATATTCTATGCATATGTACCGTTTGTAAATCCATATAATATAATAGAATATAGATAGTATAATAATATATTCTCTGCTCAATCTTCAGCATTTATGAAGTATAAACTATAAGGTATTGCTTTTTTTCGAACCACGTATCATATTGTTGTATAAATCATAATATACACACATGCCATACATACATTCACACTTTAAAAAAGTTGTAGTAGTAGTAATATAATATTATATTCATGCGGTCTTAACGAAAATAAGAAGATTGATCAATATGCTTATAAATTTTAATTTTGATCGCAGCATTTATGATCTATAATGTTATGGAATTATGAAAATCCAGTAAATTAAAGATTAAAGAGGTTTTGTAATACATACTTTAAGGTCGTTCAAAGTACACGGGGTTTTGTTTTAAATTTTAAACATGCTTAATTACGAATTACGATAATATTTGTCTATAATACATTTACAAGAGGCTGACGTCGGGTGAGATGATAAAAATATCAAAACGTTCTAGCTAATTATTTAAACATATGCGAACATATTCACTAATTTCTTATGGCTATAGCTTTTAAGTTATATTGACTTTGACTGGGTACTATTACAAATGCAAAAGAACACCTTAAAAATACTAAACCGACTATAATACATACTATGAAAGTGCTATAATTATCGAAGTAATATTGGATAGTTTAACATATATAGATATTCAAAAATACTCAAAACGTTTTGTTGTATAGAAACAGCTAATAAATTATTTGTTGTGCACGTATTGGTATTAACGTGCCCCTAAAACATAAGCGTACGTATGTATAAATAATATTTTTTTTATGCTAGGTTTTATTTCTATGACGTTTAAACCATAAATTAAAGTGTATATTATTTGTTGGTTATTTTATGGTACTTATACTTTATAATATAATAATATGTTTACAGAACGATACTCCTTAAATATTTAAACCAGAAGGCGATTTATTTATGTACATTTATGAGTACGTGAATTATTTTTTTTTCGTATACCTATTCATATTTTAAAACTATTCTCGTTGCATCGATTAAATAATAGCCATATTTTAGTACAAGTACGATATTTTAAAAGGAAGTAAATTTTTTTGCTACATTTGCTACATATATTTCTGGCCATTTTTAAACAAATAGACGAGTCTAGATCCGCTTTCATATGGACACCTTGTGTTGAAAAAACATATTGCATTCGAGTCGGCAATGAAGTACCACATTTTATGTCTTTGCTGTCCTTGCTATCATATGTAGTACATAACTAGATAATATTTATGGAGTAATTGATAAAAAATAAAGACACGACTGCTATTAACATACAATTTTTTTTTATTATTTTATATTATATTTATAAATTTTTTATTTTCAGTCCGCGATTCGTTTTATTTTTTGTTTCCATGGCAATTTTTTCCATAGCTGTTTCGTAACGCTTTATGTAACGTAACGTTTTTCGATTCTATGTGCCAAAGCAAAAACATAACGAATCCCAGTTTCCTACACGACCCACTTTGTTTGAATGCAGTAGGTAACGCTTTTCGTGGAACTTTTTCGTGACGGTTTTTTTTTAATGTGCCAAAGTAAAGACATAAAATGTCAAAAAATAAAATGAAATACTTTTTATACTCATACGGTTTTATCACAGTTGAGGGGGGGGGGGTCTGGGTAGTCCAGTACCCCTGGACCCTTACAGTAAATATGCCACTGTTTAGGTTTATTTGTTACCTGCATCCTATTCGAGGATAAGTACCTATGTGATAATAATGTTATTTTATGTAAATATCAAAAAAAAAGTACAAAAAATTCGTATTTTGAATCGTATTTTTAAAAACACGATCTTGAAACATAAACATGAACACGTGCATCTCTAATTATTCGAACAAATCATTTCCCGATGTTAAGTTTTTTTTCAAACGTTTATGGTTGCCGCAGCTTTCAACCTAAATACACCCGCCCCATTTCCAACCAAACTACTGTACCTCACTTCCTTTTTATTATTACTATTTTACGCCTCACGAAACTAATATTAGCCTATGTCATTTGCATATATAATATAGTTACTTGCTGTGCGTGTATAATATATTTTATTCTATTTGATTTTTGGCAGGATTACGCGAATCGCTCTCTCGCGCACGCGATGTCAAACGACAAAAAAAAAAACATTTAAAATTTGGAAATCGCTTGAAACATTTTCACGCATTCCCTCTATCTTCCTTTCACATTAACGTCATGTTTTCCATTCAGTATTCGAAAATCATTTCCGTAAAATGTTGTTGTTTTTTATTCGGATTCGCGAGACGATAAAGCTTTTGTTTTCTTGTCCAAACTTAAATATTTGACATAATATTAAATTACCAAAATATATATCTGTAAACTAAAATTATATTAAAATTTGTGTCTGACGTATTGATAATATTTATAATAATTAAATAGATTAGTAGTCAAACACTAGGCAGTAGGCACTAGCAGAATAACTCTCAACTCGTGGAAACTTGAAGTAGGCACTAAATAGTATTGTATGCATCGAACTAGTTATAATTTTAAATTTATAACTCGTTGCAACGTACTTCTATACAATTTCAGTGAGTAGGAAGCTTGTAAGATAAACACTATGTAAAACAACCGATAATACATCAATAAGTAT
This sequence comes from Myzus persicae, assembly GCF_001856785.1. Taxonomy (NCBI): domain Eukaryota; kingdom Metazoa; phylum Arthropoda; class Insecta; order Hemiptera; family Aphididae; genus Myzus; species Myzus persicae. Next base: position 182,815 of record NW_019103999.1, read on the forward strand.
TAACATATTATTCTATTTACGCACCTTATCGGTTGTCTTATACAGTATAATTTTTTAGGCGTAAGGAATTGTAGTTCCCAAGTGCATGCGGTCAAACAATCCTCCTAAAAAGTAACAACAAACAAAATTGCAAATATTTGATTATCATTACGCGTTGCAATGAACCAAAGAGTAATAAATATTTAATTTAAAAAAATACTAATTAGTTTTTGTTAGGCGATGCAATTATTTGTTTATGTAATCTATCAAGTTTTATACGTGATTGACGTCAGATGAAAGTTTTGACGATGAAATGAATTACCTTTCTGTAAAACCACATAAATATTGTAGGACTAATTTTCATTGCTGCATTAGCGTCGAATATATTAATTTTCAAGGGCACCCTCAGAGGAGGGTCGTGAGGGGGGGCTTTTCCTCCCCACTATTATTTTCGATTTTTTTTAAAGCGTATATTAGAATACAAATCAGCAGTGTTGCAAGGGGATTATTGACGGGCGGCCGCCTCTGAGTTTTTAAGGAGTGGTGATGGGTGGGTATGGCCGATGAGTAATAATTTAATACTAACTAGTATTCCAGTAGGTATTTATACTGAGATAGGTTATTAAAAATCTGACAGTAAATGCCTTTAGCCCCCACCATAACTCGGGAACCGGGGTTTGAGAGTGAAATATTAGACTTGCCTTTAAAGAATTTCAAGCTCTCCACGCTACTGCTACAAATTGAATAATTTGAATTTTTGTTTAAATTGATTTTTTTTAATTGATTGCTGAGTGACTTAACATCAAAAAGTTTGATATTTGCATAGCATTGCATTACTTGGTATGACGGAAAACTTGTAGTCGCCCATTCTTACAATATTAGTAAGAGGTGTTGGTTGGATATTATGTATGTGAACTTTTCAACTGGATGTTAAAGTTCTAAGTCGTGTTGCCACTATCACCTCTGCCACATATGATTATGAATTCTACAGAAAAATATTATGTATGAAAAATTCACGTTTTCCAGAGTAAAATATAAACACATAATATGCATAGTGTGTTAACCGATTATAAGACCCACATATTTTTATGCTATAATACTGTGTAGTGATATACTATATATAGTAAAATGTAGAAGTGTAGTAAAACCAAGTAACCGTGTTTATCTATTAGATCTATAGATACTCGACCACGTAACCTATTGAATTTTGATAAGGTGTATCACGTCGAATAATTATTTAAAAATCTACCTACTTGGTTTCACACTTTCATGTGATTAGAGCAAATGATGAGTTTCTGATTGTTGCATATATTTGAGAGCTATTCTATCTACTTTTCCACGGAGTGTGCAGATCTAAATTTTTTAGTTAGCTATCTCACGGTCATAAATTGTGTGATATAATGATTATATGACATGTGTAGGTGCAAGCGTAATAATATGTTGGGGCAGAAAGTCTTTCCCAATAATGACCGTTTACAACTCACTAACGAACACATGAACTATTAACATTGCCTATACTCAACTCCCTAAAAACGGTCAGTATCCAATCCTCTTAATTTATTTACATTCGTATTATGATTGTTTACTAATGGTTAGGGCTTATGTTTATAGATGTTATTTCGTGTTGTCGGACATTTATGGAGTTCGAAGAAAATGTTATCCACTTTAAGGTGTTAATATTAATGTCCAGAATAGAAATAGCCATTTCAAAATAAGTCTACAATGTATATTATATTCTATAGACGAAAATCAGTACTAGCTATTATAGCTACCATTAATTAAATAATTTATTTTAATTTAAGGATGAATATAAAAAATAGGATCCAATATAATATTTTATAATTTAGATCATATAACACGGCTTACCGTCGTCTTTGGCTCTTTGATTATTTGTGCATCCATTTTTAATATTTTTGTATCCTCTATATCGATGGTATTGTTTTTGCCTTTTGGTTCTAAGTAATTTCTGCATTAATTGTCCATGTATATTATGTATTCAATATGCCTAGTATGAATAACCAGAATAAGTATGATATTAACACGAACAAAGTCGTTGGTATGAGTGTATGACCGATGGTCAAAGTTATTGAAATCCACAATAAAAGGCATAAGGTAATGAACAATAAAGAAGTATAAAGAAGCGATCGAAATATACGAAAAGGAAGTGGGTACCACAGAGTTCGAGAGCGGTGAAACGTAAATCTTGATGGTGTAATTCGACTGAGTGGTGGAAAACTGCAAAAAACACACAAAAACTGTTAAAAACACGAAAATAGAATGTATAAGAGGTGGGATAAAAAAAAAATTGATTTTGAACCTTTTTTGATGTAGTTTATTTATAAAAACTAAATTCTGAATTTAAAAATTTGAACCTATTTGGGGTTGGCCAAGTTTGTCTATATGTTTTTTTTTCTAAGCCTTGACTAAAATAGCGTGTACGGGAAATGAACAGGCGGACGGGTGACGGGGAGCTGGGCCGCTTATGGAAGTGGGTGGGTCTGTGCGAGGGGAAAATGATGCAAGTGCGGATATAGCGCTACCACGGACTAGGATGGAACTATTTCTATTATTAAATATTTATCATTTTTATACCTACCTAATACATTTTAGCTTTGGTAAAATGGCTTTGAGGGAAAATGTTTAAAAATTAAAACTACGTACCTAAATTATTTCACTTTATTTTATTGAAAACAAGATGGGTATACGCATCTACTATATCACCCATTAGCTTTGTGCTTATATATATTATAATTTACCTTCAGCATAATTACATCAGATGGGGTTTGTGAATACTTAGGAATAACGTCATCAGATGAAAAGTGTTTAGAACAAAATATGTATTTGAATGGTTTTAATTGGTTTATTGAATTATGTACTGCTAATTGCCGAGTTACATTATTACTATCGTATACTTTGAACATTGATTCATTTGTATGATCTTCATGACTTTCACGTTCATTAATTGAACATTTACGTTTTGGTGACATTTTGCAACTTTGAAAGTTGGTATAGAAAAGTTCAATTTTATGTAAATATGTCATAACTAATAAGTACTAGTAACAACTAACAAGTACAATGTGCTGATTGAATAATTAAATAAATAATAAATTACAATAATAGTTATACATTAGAGGGAAAATTCATAAAGTTGATGGTTCTCATATATTATAAACATAGATAGAGCGCGAGTCGCACTTGCCCCATTTCACCCCGCACAAGCAAGCTTACTCAAAGCCTTAAGCGGTCCGGTCCCGTGATTAGGCTTTCACACAGATATATAAAAATAGTATTTTTATATATCTGTGGCCCTGTGGGCTTTCATTTCCAGTCCATATGATCTTAATCAATGCGTCTATGTATTTTTAGAAAAAGTAATAAAATGTATATTGGCTACACTGTATTTGTACCAGTAACCTAAAATGACTCATAGGTAACGCGAGGACGTGCGGTGCATGGTGTCGTCGCTTGTCACCGAGGCGTGTAATGTATGGTTACTAAATTTTTATTTTTACTTACAATATTAGACAAATTGAAGAAATGGACCAAAATAGTAATAAAGAAGCCAAAAGTCAACCCAATGAAGTAAGTATTTTAATAATATTATTTCTTAAATGTGTACTTTTACATTACTATTTACTTATGTGGCTTTTAAATTTTTGTATTGGGTTTTTGTATTTAAAAAAAGATCATTATATAATTATTATTATTAGTGTGGTAATCTGATTATTATTGTTTATCAATTATAGCGATAAGTGTGGGCCGGTCGATCGATGGGAACGTCGATCATGTTGGCGACTATATTTTAGTATAGTAATATAGTCGCGACCGCCAACCGTGCCGTATGACAATCGGCATTTATTCTAGTTGTACGAGTGTGTTAATTAATGATTAAATTATATTGCTATATTAGTGTTGATTCCGTGACCCGTAAATAAAAGGTGTTGATGTTATATTACAAACAGTTCTTTTATTCATTTTCCCACCTTTTATTTCGTACGCTCAGGTACAATAGTGGCATAGTACGTATTTCAACGTTGTACCACATTAGTATTACTATAATTAAATCTGTCCGTTACAGACAATTGTATAAGTAGTACACAAGTATACTATAGATCACAAAACTGAAAACATGGCACAGTTTAAGAGATACACATTAAGAATACCGATTCCTGATGAATTAGAACTTCAAGGCAACTTAGTGGACAATTTTAAAATCTTCAGAAGAAAATCTAAGCTATACGCTGGTGCAAACGATTTCGATACTGTTATGTATGTACATTGTACAATATGCTATCGGTGTGCACGATATGTTATCAGAGATGACTATCTATACAATATTTATGTATAAGTATAACATTACTATTATGTGTTCCGCCGTCGTGCGTTAATAATAAATAAGTCAGTTGTGCCTTGTCAATGCGTGTAATACGTGCTCTCTAATTCCTAATACAAATGCGTAACAGATACTAGATAGTAAATTAGTAACTAGTAAGGCGAATAAAAATTAAATACCAATATTGCATAGTATCATTATTCATTGGTGATGGTGCTAATGAGTTACTTGATACATTGGGATTAACTGATAAAACTGTGAGACATATTATTTGAGGGATTGGAGACATATTGAGTTCCACAGAAAATCCTTATAATCAAACAGTTACAGAACCATATTAATTATTATCAGGTGAGATTTTTGGTCACGTTGTAATTGAGTTAAAAAAACAACCGAAAAAGTGTGACTTTGGTGAGTTAACTAACAATTTACTCAGCCTTAGAATATTTTTGGCATTTAAGACAAGGAATTACTAGAAATGCCATCACAGGAACAAAATTTAATACTAGACCATACAATTGGATGTTGTAGAGGCTGAAGCAGCAAGGCAAAACTAAACTGTGTAGTAATCGCTGAATGTGAAACAAACTACTGTGCTCTAAATCAATGGTAGACTCTGTTTCAAGTAAGTAACAAGGCTAATAAGAAGTGGAACATTAAGTGTGGAAGATGTCATCAGTGCGAAAAGATAAGACATTTTTCAAATAGGTGAAATTATATAATATAAATAATACACCCGAAAATACGTATAATAATATGAGGTCTAGGTTTTGAGACTTGTATCATAAAAAATTATCAAATTATAAGTATTTGTAAAATGATCTTTTTTTGTAAATGCTATTACAAGACTACAATTTTAATAGTGTTAATAACAGTTTTTGTAACTACCTAAGTAATATAAGTGACTTTTTAATGATTATGAATTATGATATGACATTGATAATGAGTATGGTTAGAAAATTATAAATAAAGTTAATGAGGGTATTTTACTATACTACATTAGTACCTAGGCAGGTAGTGATGGTGTATATGATTTTATATTCTGTAATAAGGTAGTGTTATGCGATATGATTATGGACAGATAATGCCTTTAGTGACTATTGCTTTTAAGACTGAGGAGAGAAGGAGTATTAATAGACTGACTAATGAATTTAGAGTTGTTATGAAATTTGATAAAGTATTGGGGATTTGTTCTGTGACCACACTTTGGTTGTTGGTAACTTCTACGTGAGATTTGGTTCTGGGTTGAGACGGTTAAGTGAAGCTTTCATACAGTAGATTTTAGAGGTAGATTTTTTATTAGCTAACTCAAATGCTAGACATCCCTTGAGACTTGAAGTTAGTGGTGTGGTCTGAAGTTGAAAAAATGTTTAAATAGAGTTATGGGGCAGATTTGAATGAAAATAAAATTTTTATTTTTTAAATTTTATGTTTTGCAGTTTAATTGAATTCAAATGTTCATATTATGTTCTGATAAAAGTTTAACACCACCCTGTGACTACCAAACTAAGGTAACCCATATTGATTACATTATAAAATGTTGAACACAAGTAACTTTTTATTCATATATATCCCATAATAGGTAAAATTCGGAGTCTAAAGTTGAAAGGGAAGAAGAAGAGAGTACCTATAGAAATTATATATAAAAAATATATATGATTAAATGTGTTCTTTATAATAATTAATAAGTAGGTAATAGACTATTGTGTTTGTACACAATAAAAAACAGAGCAATATGTTATTCATATTTTGTATAAGTTTTGATTTTTAAGTTAATACATACAATAGTACACAACACACTTTATTATAATTTTATAACTTAAAACTTTTTTATTTCAGAAAAATGGCATGAAAAAGTTTCCAGAAGATCCTGAAAACTGGAATCCAATACAGTTATTAAACCAAATGAAACCTGGTATACAATATATTGAAACTCAAATCAGTTTATGTCCATCAATTTTCCATGTGAGCTTTAAAACTGGCGATCTTTTCTTCTTAGGCCAAGGTAATTAATTTTTTGTAAATGATAAATATATATATTTATCCAGTCATCCAGACGCCCAACACATTTACTTATTGCATAAGATCAATAGAGATTGCAAATTTTTCCTCAAATCAAAAAAAAAATTATAAATAGATTCAAAATCCCATTTAATGTAAACTCTGATATCATATATGATTTTTTTATAATAACTTTACTATATTATAGAATACAAATGGTTAGAATATCAGTCAATGGCTAAAATGCAAAGATTATCTTAATATAAAAAATTCAAAAAGTCGAATACTAATTAATTTTGTCAAAATAAAGTTTATTTACATAAAAACCTACACAACAAAAATTGTTTTGTTTAATAAGTATTTATATTAAACATTGTTTCTATAGTTAATTTATATTTTATAGGATCATTGAAAAAAGAAGCCAAGATGAATTGCTGTATTGCAGCTATCAAATATTTTTACGGATTTGATTTTCATGCTATAGAAGATGATTATTCATTCACTAAGAAATAAACATATTATTTATAATAATACAGTGTATTCACACAACAGGTACCAATAAATATTTTAGTTTTATTACCTTGTTTTAGAACTAAAGGGAATATCAAATTACATGTTTGACGAAATTTAAAATTTTAAACAGTATGTGCATGTGCAGGACAACTTACATTTTTTTAAACAGCAACGCCATTTTTATTTTTGGATAAATAATTTTTTTTAATGATTTTTGATACATTTCTATTAATCTAAACATAATTTGTGGTTATTGTAAAAAATAACTTTACAGATTGTACAATAATTACTATATTAAAAAAAAAGATAAAATGTTGATACAAAAAGTTTTTTTCTAACTATAAAATAGACAAAGTTGAGTAATAAACTGAAATTTGAATTTATGTATAATCTATGTTTAAACTACTTTCAACTTAAATTCGAAAATCAAAATAATATCTGATATTAACAATATTACAATATTTCCATTGTAGATAAATAAGTTGTAAATAAGCACTTATTTGTTTTCATAATAATATCAGACATAATTTGGATTTTGGAGTAGAAGTTAGAAATAATTATTACATTGATCAAAGGCAATCAATTGAAATATTTAGTTGTATTTCTTAGCTTGAACACTATACGTTTGTTTGTATTATAATAAAAATATAATCTTTACTAATCAACTGTAAAAATTTTGTTTTTTTTATCCATTAAGATTTAAATATACTTAGTACTTATTATAATTATAATACAGATTTAATATTATTAATGAAGGGTCCAGGGCAATAACCATATTTGTATCTCCATATTATGATATTGTTCAGGAGGCACAACAAACTAAACCATTTAATTTCTTATAGAGGTATAAGATATTGTAAAGACATTTTTAAACTCTCCATTTCAAGAGCTTATACCTATATGCCTATATTTACATCTTACATGATCTTAAGTTTGAATTAACACAAATCAAAAAACATGGGTAATGGATATACCACTTGGATTTAAAAACTTGGACGGGCCGATAGCATAAAATAATAATATGCGCACCCCGGACACCTAATTGTTGACCACTAACACCTAGGACAGTTCTTGAAAATATGAGGACCAGCTGGGTGTGTAGTGGTGTAATAGCTCGAACAGCAGTGGTCGGGATTACCGGGCAAATACTGTCGAGCTACGTAATGCGTGTAGTGTATTTATGTGTATTATTTGTGTGTTATGTGTGTATATATGTGGGTGTGTGTACAATAAAACAATAATAATAAATTGGTAACACGGTTTTTGGTAATGAGTTGCTGTTGCTGTATAATACACAATAATAATGACACAAATATATAAAAAAATCACAGCAACACAAATGTATAAAATATAATCTAATAAATAAATCAAAGCCCTTATGGCTATAGACGTATATAATATATTGTGGCCCTTCTGGCCCAACAGAAAAAGGTTTAATAAAAAGCTCGGCCCTTACGACACGAACAAACCAAATTATAATAAATATGTATAGCCCTTATGGCACAATGAACAATAATATAATGATAGTAATAAATCAAGCCCTTATGGCTTAACAAGATAAATATAAAATTATAAATGTACAGCCCTTATGGTTGACAAATAAATATATAATATTTTGGCCCTACTGGCCCAACAGAATAAAGTATAATATATGTATATAAACTCACTTATTTGTCGGTGAAACCGCTGGCCAGCTGCTACCGGTGACTATATAATTCAAAGCTTAACAATAATAAAGGCAATAATATACAATGATGATGTTGATAATAATATAATAATATTTTTCCTTTATGGCTTACAACAGTAAAAATAATATAAATATAAGATGCCTTTAGCAATTAGCACCAAGAAATAAACAATAATTATAGTGCAAGGCCCTTCTGGCCCGACAATTATATATAATATATGAAAAACAATGAAGGAAAACAACCTTTGAATAAAAACTATGTAATAATATTATAATAAAGTACGCGATGATATGGTGTCGGAACAACGTACGGTAAGAGAGACAGAGTCACGGCGGCCGTGTTAAATAATATTTGCGTAGACAGCGCGGCGGCTGGCGATAACGTTTAATCTGCATATTATATAACTCACAAGACACATTCAATACAAAAATAAAACAATACAAATAACGTGATATGTGTGTGAGACCAGCTGTTCCTCCGTGACTAGTGATAATTAAATTCTTAATATATTACTTGCTACCTACTATGTTGCGGCGTCAACATTCTCCCCCGCGTTGAAAATTTATTTTTCAACTAACTCTTTGTCTGCATCTACATTTATGTCTTTGTCTGTTGGGAGTCGGCATAGTTTTACTGTTGGCCTTTTCATTTCTGTTCCTGAACCAATTCGTACTGTAACCACTCGGATTTCTCCATCTACTCCTGGATGGACCTTAATGACTCTGCCAAGCTTCCATTTGGTAGGTGGTACATGATCTTCCTTTATTATAACAATATCATCAATCTTCAATGATCCCTTTTTTGTTGTCCATTTTCCTCGAACTTGCATTTGTGGTAAATATTCTGCATGCCATCTTTTCCAAAATGTTTGACTTGAGTGTTGTACGTATTTCCATCTGCGCTTGCCTCCTGGATTATCTTGTGTCAGGTCTACTTCAGGCATTAACGTGATGGGCCTTCCAATTAGGAAGTGAGCTGGGGTCAGTGCTTCTAGCTCTGAAGGATCATGACTCATTGGTGTGATCGGTCGCGAGTTTAAACATGCCTCGACCTGGCACAGTAAGGTATTAAGCTCGCCTATAGTGAGCTTGGTTTCACCAAGCATACGAGTTAAATGGTGTTTAGCACTTTTGACCGCACTTTCCCATAAGCCGCCAAAATGTGGGGCAGAGGGCGGGTTGAAATGCCATTCAATACCTTCCTTGGCTAATACAGGTATACTTTGTTGAATTGGAATGTTGAGCTCCTTCTGAGCGCCCACGAAGTTAGTCCCATTGTCACTATATATTTTCACACAACGTCCTCTCCGTGCCATTAAACGCCTAAGTGCTGCTACAAAGGCACTACTAGATAGATTCTCCACTACCTCTAAATGAATAGCTCTAGTTGAAAAACACACAAATAGTGATATCCAGGCCTTTGTTCCGACAATTCGACGTACTCCACTTCGAACAATTAATGGCCCTGCAAAGTCAACACCTGTTACAGCGAACGGTGGTGAGACATTGACTCTTTGCTGTGGCAGTTGTCCCATTAGGGGTTGTGCAAATTGTGGCTTTGCCCTAGCACATCTTACACATTTTGATATGACTGACCGTGCTGTAATCCGTCCCTTAATTGGCCAGTATACACGTCTGATGTCAGCCAGTAGTGACTGTGGCCCACAATGTAAAAGTTCTCGATGTTTATTCTCGAANCCCACAATGTAAAAGTTCTCGATGTTTATTCTCGAAAATTAGCTTCGATACTCTATGACCATTAGGCAAAACTATTGGGTGCTTTTGGCGCTCAGGGATTTGGGCGTGTCCTAATCGTCCAACAACTAAGATCAAGCCGTCTTCTAAATACGGTGAGAGTCCCTTTAGCTTGCTATTTCTTCCTAAATCATTACCCTTTTCCAGTTCCAACATCTCTCTTGCAAACACCTCCTGCTGTACCTGCTTTAGTACTGTTATCTCCGCTGATTTAAGCTCAGATACGGTTAGATATTTGGGCACATCTAAGTTCTTTTTCGCCCTTAGATATCTTAGGAACCTCGAAATCCATGCCACTGCACATAGCAGATTCCGCCAATTGGAATAGTGCTGGAAAAGGTTGCCTAGCGGATTCACTGCCAACAATGCTAGCTTAACCTTGCGCTGCTCCGGCAGGTCCTGATTCTGGTTTGTAATGATTGATTTCTTAAATTCATCTGACTCTGACGCTAACCAATGTGGTCCCTGCCACCATAGGTTCATGCTCTGAAGATTATTCGGCGTTGTACCTCGAGAGAGAATATCAGCTGGATTTTCGCTTGTTACTACATGCCTCCATTGCTCTGGCTGCGTAGTTTCTAGAATCTCTTCTACCCGGTTGGCCACGAATGTTTTTAATCTACAAGTTTGTGAATTTAGCCATCCAAGTACTACCATCGAATCAGTCCATAAGTAGAATTTTTTAACATCCATCTCTAAGGCCTCGGACACTTTTATCGATAACTGAGTGAGTGTTAATGCTCCTCCCAGCTCAAGCCTTGGTATTGTCGAGCCTTTTAATGGCGCGACACGCGTCCTCGCACATAGTAATCGGGAGTGCCAGCAGCCAGTATAATCCTTACTTCGTACGTAGATTGCAGATCCATAGGCCTCTTCCGATGCGTCGCAAAACCCATGGATTTCAACTTCCACAGATTGGTACGGTATACACTTTCTCGGAATAGGTAGATAACTTAGATCATTAAACTCTTTGTAAAATGTATACCATCTATTTGACAATTCCTCTGGCAGCTGTTGGTCCCATTCTATTTTCAACTGCCAA